>NW_017675418.1:0-34905 GCF_001879085.1 Nicotiana attenuata
TATCTTCTAGGAGCCAAGCAGTGTGGAAAAAAATTATGAAAATTGATGAGCATATTGGTTCCTTTCGACTCTTTTTTCTGCTCAATGAATGACATAATATGCAAATTGCCACTCCACTGAATCACCAGTGGCCAGTGCCACAGCTTGTCACGTTAGATAGGGACGGTGTGATACCGAAATTGTATCGAACCAATAAAAAAATTACCGAATCCTATCAAACTACCAAAGTACGGTATTTGATATTCATAATTGATATACCGAATATCGAAGTACCGAACCGTAATTCATAAATACTGTACCGAAGTACCGGACGCCCATCCTAGGTGTTGTGCCAAATGATTTCTCTACATTAGATTTTCTCTCACACCTACTGTTGGGCTAAAACGGCCCAATGACACTCTTAACATGGTGTGATATTGTCCGCTTTGGGCCAAACCCGCACGGTTTTTCCCAAAAGGCCTCACACCATTAAGAGATCCCTACACTTATATGTAGACTCCCAATCTTTTCAGCTACCAATGTGGGATTTTGTTCGCACACCCAACAATCTCCCCCTCGAACTAAGTTCCACGTGGCCCACTACCACGATCCACGGGTCAATTTCGAGATTCACTGTGTGCCACCCACATTGTTAGAGTATTATGGCAACCGAAGCCCGCAACTAGCTTCTTCTTGTGTGTGCACCGCCCTGCACCATCACTCCGCCATCTCCATACTCGTTCCGCTGAACCTGGGCTCTGATACCAGTTGTTGGGCTAAAACGGCCCAATGACACTCTTAACATGGTGTGTTATTGTCCGCTTTGGGCCAAGCCCCCACGGTTTTTTTCAAAAGGCCTCACACCATTAAGAGATCCCTACACCTTATATGTAGACTGCTAATCTTTTCAGCTACCAATGTGGGACTTTGTTCGCACACCCAGCACCTACTTCGTGATGTTACCTAAGGTCGAGTTCCCTCAGAAGCTATTAGATCTCAGGCAAATCAGTCTATGCAATGTGTCTAGCAAAATCATATCTAAAATATTCAATGCTAGGCTGGTTCAAATTCTTTCCCATATCATCTCAGCTAATCAGTCCGGTTTTATCAAATGGAGACAAATCTCAAAGAACATAATGTTGTCTTAGGAAATCAAAAGTGGCTTTCGTAAATCAAAGGAGTAGAAAAATACAGTTATGAAACTTGATATGGCCAAGGTATATGACAGAGTTGCCTGGCCATACCTTTACGAGATAATGAGAAAGCCGGGCTTTTAGAAGTATTGGGTGGATTTAATACGCAAATATATATCAGGAATTGGTACTCTATCATTATAACAATCAGAGATGATTTCTTTAAGTCTGAGAATGGATACAAGGAGATCACATCTCGCCTTCTTTATTTGCCATCAGTACAAAACTGTTGTCTACAATGTTGAAGATCCTACGTAATCATGAAGTTTTCAGTGGATTTTCCATGTATAAGAAGGGTCCTCAGATAAATCACTTAGCATTTGCAAACGACCTTATACTTTTCATCACTAGCAGAAAGAAAATTATCAATAAAGTGATAAAAACATTAGCAATGTATGAAAAAACTTTTGGCCAAATGGTGAATAAAGCCAAAAGTTGCTTCATACTAGCTCCTGGGATAACAAATAATACATGAAACAAATAGTGGACTAGGATGCGGAAACAGAACTTCCCAATAAAATTCTTAGGTTGCTGATCGGAGCCAACCCTACACCACTATAGAGTGGCAAGAGTGGTCGATGTAGCTTTTACCCGATAAGTCGGGATCGAATCCACAAAGAGCTAAGAAAGGTTTGGAATTGGGTTCCTATCTAATCTAGCAATGTGCGATGTTCTTAATTGCACTTCCAAACATTCTTTGTTTGTTCACTATTCTATTTTTTTATACTAATGATGCAAGAAAATAAGCTAACTATGATATTTTTTTATGGGGTTTTCTTAATTGATGGAAAGGCACTAGGGAATTGACTTACTCCTGGGTGAGTATCTAACGGGATCTAAAACTTAGGGCAAAATTGTTATAGTTGGGATCATGATATAGCCAATGCACGAAACTACTCACTCTATACCTCTCGGTAGTTTGAGTGACTTTGCCCTAATTGGATTTCTCAAGCCCAATTGGATGTACAAATTGTGCAAGCAAAGTTGGTCAAGTCGGGTATTACTATCTCTAGGTTTAACCCTTTAATTGGGGCTATCAATCTCTTGAATGAGATAGAATGCACCCCAATTCCTTGTTGGCCTGAATTTCCTAAACTTGAGCTCTCTTTCTCAAGAAGAGCCTAAGTCAAAAAGGCACAAATTAGTGTTTGCAACCACCAATTCAACATTTAAAGCACAAATCAGACCAAATATCATTCACCCATAAACATTTAAACCCTAAAATAGAAGACCCATAAAATACCCACACTAGAGTTGAGCCACAACCCTAACTAATGTGTCTAGCTACTCATAATAACTGAAGAAATCAAAGACTTAGATGAAGAATAACCCATAAAAAGTAATTACAAGATAAGAATCTAAGATTAATTGTTAAACAAGCTATAAAATTACTCAAAAAGGCTAAAAACAGCTGTTTACGTGCTCTACCAAAGATAAGATGACCTAAAAATCTGAAAAAGAAGTATTTATACACAGCTAAATTTTTCGGATAAAATTGCCCCTACGGAGGTACCGCTGACAGTGGAAAATGAACCGCTGTAGCGTTGAGACTACCGCGGCCGCACAAAATCAAGCGTGGACCGCGGTCTTCAACTTTTAGCTCCATATTAGGTTCTCTGAATTTGGCTTCCGCTGAGGGCGGTAAATGCACCGCGGCCGCGCAAAAGCCACCGCTGCCGCGCAATTTCACCACGGGCCGCGGTGACTTTTTCAAGCCCAAACTTGCAGCTCTCTGAACCTTGCCACTGCGGACCGCAATAAAAGGACCGCTGCCGCGGTAGAGGTACCGCTGCCGCACAAAAGCACCGCGGCCAGCGGTAGCTAGCAAGCCCCAAAACACACTTCTCTGAACTTTTCCACCGCGGACCGCGAGATCAAGACCGCCTCAGCGGTGGACCCTCCGCGTTCGCGGTTGATTTTCTGCTGTCAGCGCTCAGTTGACTCAGCTTTGACTTGTGCAGGTTTTACTCCTTTTTGAGCTGGTTTTGACTTTTTTATCTCTTTTTGACCAAACACTGTAAACAAGCACAACATGTTAGCTTTCGGGATTACTTGTATACACTTTTAATCCAAAACTTAAGCAAAAAGGAGCATAAAATAGACTAGAATCCCTAGTTATCAACTCCCCCAAACTTAAGCTTTTGCTTGTCCTCAAGCAAACAAAGTAATTCCCACCTCCTTAAGATAAAAGAAAAGAAAATTCAGTTGTCCTAAAGTGACCTCATCTAGCATCAATTGGGACTAACGATTGCCCTCAACTCAGATGCGTCATTAACAACACTCAACCTTTTTAAGCACCATGGATTTAGTGCGAAACAAAAGCTTCAAGAGTTGACTCCACCCATCAAGGAAACTCTTTCTACTACTTTGGTCATTGTGGAACTCAAACTCATACTCCTCAACTCTCCATAAGCAAACCTCACTTTTAGATTGTAGCACTCAGACCGAGGATTTTGGGAAACACACTCACCTCTCTCAAAGGAAGGTCACAAGTCCGGCTCTAAGTACCATAAGCTTGCCCCTCATGTGAGTCACCACTAATGTAAGGTTACTCAACTCAAGATCATATAGGACTTTTGCGGGAATGTAATGAAGGCTTTTGGTTCAGGGTAGGATATATTGGTCTATGAAGGTCTCATCTTTCCTTAAGCACTTCATTTGCTTCATTTTGGCTCACATTTTCTTGACTCTTTGAGTCATTTACTTCTTCCTTAGGGGTTAGAGAGACACACTGTCACTTTTTCTTGTTCATGTTAATCCTTTTTCTCCTTTTTAGTCTTTCCAAGCCTTTCATTTTTGCTTTTATTGACTTCCTTCATTTCTTCTTCATTGTTCACTTTCTTTTTGACTTTTTGGCTTTTCTTTCTTTTTCTTTTTGCCTTTCCTTTTCTTCATTTTGTACCTTTTATCACTTTTACATTCCTCGTCTCTCCCCCCAAACTTATGCTTTTGCCTTGTGCTAAGGAAAGATCGGGTGCCAAGAGAGGATTATTTTAGAACGGATAAAGGCTTTTATCATGGTTTTTGAAAGAATAAGGGCTATGGCTCAATGGGGTTGGCTAGGGATATCATCATTGGTGGGCTATGGATGTTTTCAAGTCTCAATTAAGATCAACGAGAGCCTATAATCACTTCTCAAGTCGAGCTACACTTAGGATTTCGCCTCAACAAACATTCAGGGCAAGTTCTAGACTCATTGACACGGGACTTGGACTTGCAAATCAATTCCTCACCACACAAGCTATAGGATTGCTAAAGAGACAGAGTCGGGGGCCCACAACAACCTTAGCTAAGATTTGAGCAACGCAAATGGTTCAGAAAAACCACTTGATGATTGTTTAGTCAACACAAGAGTTTCAAGGTCACAACTGTCACCATCCTATACACACTAATTTGTTTTTAACCATAAGGTCAAAGGCAAATGTGTTAGGCCCAAGTGAAGCTTTGCCTGAGGCACTATTACTCACTAGCTACTATTTACACCAAAAATGAAAAGAAAACAGACTCAAACCCTTAAGAAGGTTGTCATGCCATCCATCATCGGGAAGAGCCACCCAGTTCACACAAACTCCACCTTTGGAAAGAACCGTGGCATAAAGAAAACCAAAAGCTTATTGATAACAAAAACTTGTAAAATAAGAAGCTATGCTATTGAGGAAAGTTGCAAAAGAAGTTATGAAGTAAAATGTGGAAAGTAAAATAAATATGTACAATAGGGGATTTAGCCGAATATACATAAGAGGGAATAAATATATACATGGAAAAGTAACTTTATATACATACCGAAATTGAAAAATACGAAAAGTAAAGAAAATAAATGGTAAAGTTATATACATACCAAAAGTAAAAAATAACAATAAAGGAAAAAGATAAGTGTCATATTTACATCCCAGTATCACAAATCAAAATAGGACCACTCCTCAAATGAAAGCTAGCATTGTCCTCAATGCTAAACAACCAAAAATAAGAACAAAAAGGGGTTAGAGAGTAAAGAAAACTCCCTATGGGTCCTCCGTCTGCATGGGGTCCTGTGGCTGGGTGCCTGGATCATCTGGCACAGGGTCCTGTGGTTGGCTAGAGGCACCTCCCTCTGGCTCCTCCAGCTCAATCTCTACATCATCAACCCGGGGCATCACTCTCCTCTTCTTGGGCTCACCCTGAGTCTCCTGCTCCTGAACCTGCTCAGTATGAGCTGCTGGAGGCTGGTCCTGTAATAGTAACTCCAATGGTAGGTCTCCATATGACTTCATCTTCTGTACCTCTCCCCTTAATTGCTTCACCGACTCCTTCGAGGCCCGAGTCTTTTTCAGCTTCTTTGTCTGCTCGCTAAGCTTTTGAATTGATTTTCCTTGAACTGCAAGAGCATCCATGATAAGATTTTGGTTGTCCAGGAGCTTCTTCTGGTTGTCCAAAAGCTCCTTAAGGGTCTCCTCCACTGAAGCTGGCACCTGGGGCTGTCCGGGAACTGACTGGGCTACTACCGAACTGGATAGCACAGACATCTTAGAAGTTGCTGCCTGCATCCTGTTGTTGATACTGGAGAGTGTTTGGCTCAACCTCTGAGCAGCCAATGGATATGCTGAGGAGGATGGAACTGCTAAAGGCATGGAAGTAGATGGTCCGGAGGCAGGATTTGGTATGGTAGTGGGAGGCTATGAAGTAGTTACTACCATTACTGGCTCTTCAGACTGGCCAATAGAAGTAGTAGCTTTGCCCTTGGATCCCTTGGCTTTGGGGTTGTCTGGCCCCTTAAGGTTGTACCATAAAAAGGGCATCTTGGGTTTAACCTTGACATCAAAATTTCTTTTCTCCACCTCCTGATCTTCCAAGTACATGGTGAGGAAGTTCGGGAAGGGGTACGATCTATCACCCTCGTTGACCACTCTAGTGATCACCCTAGACATTATATTCCCGACATTGATCGGGAACCCCGCCATGATAACCGCCACTATAATCGCCCGGGAGACCGGCAAGGTGTTTTCGTGAGTAGTGGGGTCTAGTCTGCTGCATACAAAGGTCTCCCAACCCTTTGCCTGAAAGTTTAGGGTGTTACTCAAGATAGGAACCCCTACTATTAACCATGCTAGATTGGTATCCGGGAGAGCCAGAAGTGATGCCAACCACGGGCGAGATGCCTCATCCATCGCCACCTTCTCTAAGTACATTGTCTCATCTTCATCATTGAAGCCCAGGTAGTCATTGATCATCTTCCAATCAAACTTAACCTTCAAGTTCCGCACTTTAGTCACTTTTGTGTCCATTTTTATGTGGGAGGCATTGACATAGAATTCCTTGACTAGGTGCTCATTAACATCCCACACCTTACCAGTGAAGTAATCCCATCCCACTCGTTCACTGAAGTGCTGCTTCATGTTGGGGTTGTGAGGCAGAAGATCCCGCTCTATGAACTGGCACTCATGAATAAGTGACGTTTGAGGCCACCACTCCCTGAACTTGTGATATGCCAGCTCACTGACAAATCTCCGTTGCCATACTTCAGGGTTTCTTGTTCTTTCCACACCCCCGGTTTGGGTCTCACTCCCTCTCTAGTCATCCGGTACCTTATCATCTACGAGATCATGTCCAGGTGACGATGATGTAAGTGAGGTTGAAGCTGAAGACTCACTACCCTCTGTTGAGCCATCAGACGACTCGGCAGCAGAGGCAGCAGGAGAAGTAGGAGAGAGTGGGGGTGTAGGCTCATCTGTCAAACGGAATCTTCTCGGGAAGTCAGGAACACGAGTAGGCACTGAGTCGTCCTCTGAGACCTCCCGGGAGGGCACATTCTCACTTCCTGTGGATTGGGAAGCAGATCTGCCGGTTGCTTTAATGTTATTCCACATTTTCCCAATGGATTTCATTATCGCTGGGGTTAACTTAATTTGACCTCATCCCCTACCCCGGGAGGACTCCGCATTCCCTTTTTGTTTCTCACCGCCTCCTCTAGATTTAACCATTGTTTGCAAACATAATCAGTGGAAAATTATTAGTACTAATACTAGAAGAAGCAGTGCAGAAAAGCAGTAGAACAGTTGATAGTGCTTGAACAAAGCTGCAGACCGCGGACCACGGAAAAAGGAGCGCGGCCGCTGAACCACGGACCGCGGAAAATGCATTGTGGCCGCGGAGGTGTGGGGATCAGACTACCCACCCTCTGATTCTATTGCACCGCTGAGCTCGGTAAGTTGAGTGCGGCCGCGATAGTTGCACCGTTGTCCGGCAAAAATCAACCGCGGCCGCGGAAGTCAAAATCGGGCCAAGCAAACCTAGGGTTTCAGTTGTTCATGTATTTACACATTTTTAAGCCCCACTAGGAATTCATTAACAACTCTTAACTAGTTTAAACCTAACCTAATTAACATTAAACAGCCCTAGGTCAAATTTAAAAGAAAAGGGGAAGAAGAAGTAAAAACTAACAACTAAAAGAAAAATAAATACATAATGAAAGAATAATGAAGGAGTGAAATTACCAGATGTGTAGTGTGTGATGAAAATGGAGTCTAATTCTTGTGTTTGTGCAAACTAGGGCGTGGATGAACAGTGGTGTATTTTGTTTGAGAGTGAAATGAGCGAAAAGTGTAAAAAGGGCCCTGAAGTTCTATTTATAGACAAACCCTGGGACCCACACAATCTTACCTAGCGCGGTCGCGGTAAATCACCGCGGTCTGCGCTTGTGAAGTACAGAAGGGCTGCCTGATTGAAATCGATTGCGGCGGCGATGAGGCACCGCTGACTGCAATAAAAGCACCGCGGATGCGGTTGAAACTTCAGAGAAGTCTTATTTTGGACTTTTCAATCCCGCGTCCGCCATCAAATTCCGCCTCCGCGGTAAGGCCACCGCTGACCGCGAAAAATAGAGTGCAGTCGCAATCCAATCTTCAGAGAGTGAAATATTTCCAGCTTGACCTGTACGGCATCAAACATCCCTACACACATCTCACAACCAGTTAGTTCACCAACAAATCCTAACTACAAAGAAAATCAAAAAAGAAGAAAAACACATGGGTTGCCTCCCAAGAAGTGCCTGATTTAACTTCGCGGCACGACGCAGGTTACCATCAATCACTTGAGATGGATCATTGCCACCACGTGGCTGTCATCAAACTTGCCAAGATAGTGCTTGACTCTGTGCCCATTAACTCTGAAGATTTCACCATTTTTGTTTTTCAAATCAAGAGCACCAAACGGAGTCACAAGCACCACCTCAAAAGGTCCACTCCATTTTGACTTGAGCTTTCCCGGAAACAGTCGTAACCGGGAGTTGAACAAGTGAACCAAATAACCCACTTTGAACTCCTTGCCATGAGCATACTTGTCATGTTTGTACTTCATCTTGTCCTTATACAAGGATGCACTGGAGTAAGCATGAAACCGGAACTCATCAAGCTCATTGAGTTGCTCCACATAGAGATTTGCTGCTACATCCCATTCAAGATTTAACTTCCACAAGGCCCACATGGCCTTGTGCTCTAACTCAACCGGGAGATGGCAAGCTTTCTTGAACACCAACCGCTACAGAGACATACCAATCGGAGTCTTGTAAGTAGTCTTGTAAGCCCACAAAGCATCATCCAGTTTCTTTGACCAGTTAGTCCTATTTGCATTAACCGTCTTTGACAATATGCTCTTGATCTCCCTGTTGGAGACTTCAACTTGCCCACTAGCCTGAGGATGGTAAAGGGTAGAAACCTTGTGATTGACACCATACTTTTCAAGAAAAGTGTGAAATGCCTTATTGTAGAAATGAGAACCCCCATCATTGATCATAGTTCTAGGAGTGCCAAACTGAGTAAAGATACTCTTCTTGAGAAAAGCCACCACACTCCGAGCCTTGTTGTTGGGTAAAGCCACAGCCTCGACCCACTTTGAGACATAATCAATGGCCACCAGAATGTATGTGTTGCCACAAGAACTCAGAAAGGGTCCCATGAAATCAATGCCCCAAACATCAAATATGTCAACCTCAAGAATAGTGGTGAGAGGCATCTCGTCCTTCTTTGAAATCCCACCTGCTCTCTGACACTCATCACATCTCTTCACAAGCTCACCCGCATCCTTGTACAGTGTAGGCCAATAAAAACCACAACTAAGCACCTTTGAAGCTGTCCTCGCTCCACCATGATAACCACCGTAGGGAGAGGAATGACAAGCATCCAGAATACTCATTTGCTCCTCTTCCGGAATACATCTCCGGATCACACCATCATTACAGATTTTGAACAAGTAAGGCTCGTCCCAATAGTAGTCCAAACTATCACGTTTAAGCTTCTTCCTTTGGTTAGAAGAGAGCTCACACGGAACAATGCCGGTCACAAGAAAGTTGGCAACATCCGCAAACCAAGGCATGCCATTCACAAATACCGAGAGGAATTGCTCATCAAGGAATGAATCATTAATTTCAAGGCCATCAAGGGGCCTCCTTCCTCCTCCAAGCGGGACAAGTGGTCCGCCACTTGGTTTTCACACCCTTTCCGATCAACAATCTCAATGTCAAACTCTTGAATCAATAGAACCCATCTCATCAACCGAGCTTTGGAATCCTTCTTTGTCATCAAGTAGCGGAGTGCTGCATGGTCGGTATGAACTATCACCTTGGCCCCCATGAGATAGGGCCTAAATTTCTCCATTGCAAACACAATTGCTAACAACTCTTCTTCCGTCACCGTGTAGTTCACTTGAGCATCATTCATCATTTTGCTTGTATAATACACCGGGTGAAACATCTTGTTAATCCTTTGACCTAAGACCGCTCCCACCACAACATCACTTGCATCACACATGAGCTCAAAAGGTAAGCTCCAATTGGGTGCGGTTATGATAGGAGTGGTTATCAATTTGTACTCGAGAAGTTCAAAAGCATTCATGAATTCCTCATTGAACACGAACTTTGCACCTTTTCAATAGTTTGCACAAAGGATTCACTACCTTAGAAAAGTTTTTCATGAATCTTCGATAGAACNAGTAACCTGGGAGAAAACGTTCTCCAAAAAAAAACTCCGCGAACTGATCCCATGTCAATTCTGGAGACCCTGCTGGTCTAGATAGGCAATAGCCCTCCACCAAGCTTGGCGGATCCTGCAAGCCGGAAGGTGGCAAAATCGACCCCATTGGTCTCCACAATACCCATAGTCCTAAGGATCTCATGGCAGCTGAATAGAAATCCTGGGGATTCTCTGATGAAGCACCGCTGAATGTGGTGGTGAAGAGCTTGGAGAACCTATCAAGCATCCACAAAGCATCTAAGGACATAGCTGCTCCATTGCCGGTCTGAGTCACAATATCTGGCTGAACTGCCACAGCTGGCTGAACCACTGGAACCTGAGCCTGGGGAGCTACCTGCTCCGGAGTACGTGTAGCAGGAGTCTGAACCCCTCCTCCAGCCTGAGAAGTGGCTGGTGCTACTGGAAGCAAACCCGCTCTAGTGACGCTCTCCACAAAGCCTACCAATCTGACCAGAGTGTCCTGAAGAACTGGGGTGGCTATGAACCCCTCTGGGACCTGAGCTGGGCCCACCGGAGCTGCTGGGGCTGGAGCCTCCTCATCATAATCAACATGAGGCTCCACCTCTGGGACTGCTACTCGGGGCCGAGCTCTGCCCCGGCCTCGGCCTCTGGCACGGCCTCGGCCTCTGCCCCTCGCAGGAGCTGCTGCTGGGGGCTCGGGCTGCTGCGCGGTAGAAGAGGAAGCACGTGTTCTCGCCATCTGCGAAAAAACAGATTAGAACGACAATCAGTGTTTGAGGAACAGAATCGCACGACAGGAAAGAACAAAAGTGAAACTTTTCCTAACTCCGTAGCCTCTGGGGGATAAATACAGACGTCTCCGTACCGAGCCCTCAGACTCTACTAAGTTTTGCCCGTGAGTAGAGAGACCTATGTAACCTAGAGCTCTGATACCAACTTGTCACGACTCGGATTTCCCACCATCGGGAGTCGTGATGGCGCCTACTGTTGGAGCTAGGCAAGCCAAACATTTAAACATTTTTCGGATAACAACATAACAATAATAAAATACCGAGCCTTTAAATAAATGCGGAAGTCTTTTAAAACATAAATAACTGAAAAATCCAAAATGCAGTAGTCTAATATTTCACTACCCAAGACTGGAGTCGCTATCTCACGAACTACTAAGGAGTGCTACAAACAAGTCAGAATAGAAAAAATACATAATGTCTGTCTCGGTACAATGAAAGCAAACAGAAAATCTGGAAAGGGACTTCGGCCTGCGAACGCCAGCTAGGCTACCTCGTAAGTCCCTGGACTGAAGAGGGCTCCCGATCAACTACCGCTGTGGTCCAAGAGCTGCTCCGGTACCGTAATCTGTGCAAAAAGCACAGAAGTGTAGCATCAGCACAATCGACCCCATGTGCTAGTAAGTGCCTGGCCTAACCCCGGCGAAGTAGTGACGAGGCTAGACAGGACTACCAAGTCAACCTGTGCAGATATTTATATACAAGTACTACCAAAAAAAAAAATAACAGCGGAAAGTAACAATTAAGACTGGGAGGGGAGCATACTTTTGGGAATAGCAGATAAAATAGAATGGTAGGAACAAATAAGGAAACTACAACCAAATCTCTTCTAACACAGAATACGCGTTCCACACGATCCCATTTCATGATATATAAGTGGTCGGCGTGCCACACGATCCCATTTCATAATATATAAGTGGTCGACGTGCCACACGATCCCATTTCATAATATATAAGTAATGATTTTCCGGTAAGGGAAACAACAACAATCACTTACTCGTCCCGGCAATGGAGTAATTACATCTCTTCCTCTTTCGTTCATTTCTTACATCCTAATCATGTCATAATTCGAGCCAACACTCCAAGGAGTTTACAAATCATATCTTCTCTTCATATTTTTCACATTATATCGAAACCATCAATTAAACAAGGAAGAGTCACCACGGAATCCCACATAAGCACAAGTAAGGACTCACGGTCATGCTAGACACCGGTGTATAGATACTCGTCACCATGCCTATACACCGTACTCAACATTTAGCAATTAGCAAATAATACTCTAATCCTATTCCCTCAAGCCAAAGTTAGATCAAACACTTACCTCAAATGCTCCAAACTCAACTCAATCCTCTAGTATAGCTTTACCCTTCGAATTCACCACCAAACCGCTCGAATCTAGTCACAAATTACTTGAGTGTATCAACAAAGGCTAATCTAATAAATTTGAATGCATGAAAAGTGAATTTCCCAAAGTTTGTTCAAAAATCCCCAAAATGCCCCCGGCCCACGTGGTCAAAACTCGAGGTTCGAACCAAAACCCAACTACCCATTCCCCCATGAACTCAAATATATAAGTTTTTTTGGAATCGGACCCCAAATTGAGGTCCAAAACCCCAAATTTAGGAACCCTAGTTCTACCCTAAATTCCCAAATTACCCCCATTAAAATCTTTGTTTTGAAGTTGAAATTATGTTTAAAGATGTTAAAGAGTAAAGAAAATAAGTTAGAAATCACTTACCAATCGTTTTGAAGAAGTAGAATCGTTTGGAAAATCGCCTCTTATGTTTTCGGTTTTGAAAAAGTGAAAAATAACTGCAAATCCCGACTTTATATACTGTACTGGGGACCCGGCGCGGACCGCACAAAAATGTCCCGCGGTCGCGCCGAGGAAGGAGGGAAAACGACTCTCTGAACCTACCCAGCGCGGACCGCACTGATTTGGTGTGCGGCCACGCTGGTTGAATGGACCCAAGACCCCTCTCTGAATCTTCCAGCGCGGACCATACTGATTTGGTGCGCGACCGCGCTGGTTGACCTAGAGTTCACTGGCCCTCTGAACCTAGCCATGCGGACCGCGTAGAAATGCACCGCGGCCGCGCGGTTTCTAGCACGGATGATCGCGGCCGCGCTGGAGGCCTGCAACACCTGGACCTGCAATTTCTGATACTTTTAAGTCTAAAACCCTCCCGGGACCCACTCAAAACTCACCCGAGCCCTCGGGGCTCCAAACCAAACATACACACAACTCCAAAACATCCTACAGACTCATCCGTGCGATCCAATCGCCAAAACAACGTCGAATTAGGCCTCAAGACCCATGATTCCTTCCAATTTCCATGAAACATCAAATTTTACTGCTTCTAGCTCAAAACACGTCAAATGACGTCCAAATCTAACCAAACTTCACAGAAATTGCTTAATTCACATTTAAGACTTGTGCCGGGCGTCAGAACCAAAATACGAGCCCAACAGCACAGTCTTCTAAACAAATAACACTTTTCAATTCTTTAATTACTTTTAGAAAACTATTTCACGCAAAACTTCATTCCTCGGACTCGGAACCTCGGAATTTGATTCCGGGCACACCCCCAAGTCTCATATTTTCCTACGGGCCTTCCGGGACTGTCGAATCACGAGTCCGGGTCCGTTTGCCCAAAACGTTGACCGAAGTCAAACTTAATCAATTAAAACATCAAAATTTTATTATCTTTCTCACAAATTCATATATAAACGTTCTGGCTACATGCCCGGACTGCGCACACAAATTTGAGGCAACCCCCAAGTGAGGTTTTCACGGCCTCAAAAATACAGAGTGAGTAGGAATATAGGTGATGACCCTTTGGGTCGTCACAATTTCCTCTTGCACTACAGGTGTGGTTCTATGAATGTTGCATTGTAGTTGATAAAAAGTTTGTTGTTCGCATTGGAGATCATACACCACGCATATTGAATTGGGAAATGACAGATAGGCCAACGCGTGAGGACTTCTCTATTGGTTTCTTCAACAACACAGGGAATAAGGTACCAACTTTTATGTATTGATGGGTTATACATATATGATACACTATACTTCATTGTGATACATAAAATATAAAGTTTTTATACATCTTTGATACATCTAGATCTGAAACACTTTTTGTTACATTTGTAGTTTAAAAATATTTCTCCTACAACTGAAGAGCTAAAGAGATTTACTTTGCCTGTTGAAGTTAATGATGAGTATCAGAAATATTTTAAATCACGTAACAGGGGGAAACTTCCTATTGATGATAGCAATGATTTTGTCACGCCACCCTCGAAACAGATTAAGGAGCCTGTTCCACCAAAAAGGCGCCGGGTGTCCAACTTGTAGATTATGAACGTGAGTTGCAGAAGTTGAAAGCTGATGTTAAACAGGTTTGTATTGGTCTTTTATATATTTTTTTGAAAGTTTTGTTAAAAATGTAAATTTAAAGTCTATTATTTTCTTATTTGTTTCCTTTTGTAGCTCCATAAGCAGTTAAAATCCTTTATGGAATATGTTTATGATTAATTCAAGGAAGTCTTTGAGTTGATAAATTCCAAGGTATGTGTTTCTTTTCCATTGTGAATTTCTTTTTATTTTTTAGTTAAATTACTGTATCTTTGTTTTAAAAATAGCTTAGTGCAAGCGAAGACAAAAATATGGTGTGAGTGGTCGTCAAGACAATAATGATTTTGTGAGCAATATGGAGTTTGGTGGCAATGAAGATGTTGACATAGATGGTTGTAAGATGTGTTTAGTTGTGCATTCTGCCCTATTCCTTTTTCTTTTTTTTGTTGTTGTTTTTGATAATTCTATTCTTTTACAAAAAAAGGTCGATGGAAATGAAGTCAAAGATGTTCCACATTCTCAAGGAGATACCGGTGCGCATCATCGTAACAACATTGTGCTTGATGAAGCAGATCAGTTAGGTGTCAATATCATGGAACAACCTTCTGGTGGTGTCCCTATTATGTTCGTTGCTAAAGTAACTTTCACACCAGATGTAGCACATGATAGGCTATTGGTGAGACTGCAGATGAGGCGGCGGGGGAGATGTAGGAAGAATCTGAGAAAGAAAAGGTTCCCGAATCTCAGGCTGACGTTGTTTGTGTGACTGCAAGTGTTGATGAGGCGGCAGGGGAGATTAAGGAGCAATCTGAGAAAAAGGTTCTTGAATCTCAGATTGTTCTGTACCAGCTTGAATTACTTCCTGAAGCTTCGCCGCAAATGGAAAAAAGAAAGAGATGTCCTGCAAAGCCGTGCAGTCTCCGTTCATTACTGGATTTGATTTAGGATCCAGTGTGGTGTTGTTGCAACGAAAGAAAAAAAGCAAATTTATGTTGTTAAGAATCCTTTTCAAAGCAAAATCGGAACTAGCGTTAACAACTCTTTGTTGAATGTATTTGCTACGTGGATCAAATAAGGGAAGTTTAGAAAGAAGTATGTTTTCAACTTCTAAGTTTTGTTCAGTTTTATATTTTAATATATTGTCATTTGTAGCATTATTTTATATCAAATCACTGTATCTTTTTTGTGTATATCTGTTACCAGGAATGAAATCTACCCGAACCATGTTAGTGAACTGAATCCTGCTTATGATCCTGGTGTATATCATGTTGAAGACAAAAAATAGTTTCACACTCTGGCATATAATGGTCAGCCTTTGGATGAATCGGTATGTAAGAAGTTACTTTTACAACTTTTCTTTTAATTTTAGCCAGTGTACACATGATCAGGCATCTTAAGTTAGAACAGATTATCAATTGCTATCTTTCCTGGCACACGAGAAGTATTGAGCATTCATTTTCCTTCGTTTCCAGTGAATTTGATTTGAAAAAGCGTAGCTGCGTAAAGCTTACGAGCCTTCAAGTTGTGATGATTTCTACAGTCACATCTGGAATAGTGACTATAGATGGAACTTTCTTTTAGCCTCTAAGGCCTAAGCTTGACGAAACACATCTCTATTAGTGTAATACTTATCTTAATTACTGAAATGCATCTCCAAAGGAGATAAAATGAATTTTAAATTTTTTTGGGTTTGCCTATGATAATCTATTGAAAAGAAAGACCACGGAATTGGTTGATGCAAATTTGTCATCATTTGGTTACCTATTTTATACTATTACAGTAATTAATTATTTATTATGTTTTGTTTCAGCACATTGGTGTTTTGTTCTATTATTTGAGGAAGAAGGGGAAGTTTGACAAAGACCTACCTGTAACATTCACCACCACAGATTGGTACTTCGACGAGAAAATTAATGAGTTGTGGCAGGCGTTTATTGATACAGGTGGAGATAGTGAAGTGTATAATCCGAAACATGTCATTGCGGAGTGTATTCAGGGGTATGTCTTGGATGCCAATGTTCCATGGCACACTATGGAGCACATCTTAATGCCAATTAATGTTGTGGAAGAATGGCATTGGAAATAACTGTGATGTCCTTCAAGGATAGGTGCATTTATGTGTATGGCTCTATGCGTGGTGGAGCTGCTCATCAAGCCAAAGTTCATAACACAATGCGCAAGTATTCTGTGTTGCTGCCTCATTTTTTCATGCACACGCATTTTTATTTAAACAAAAAAGTTATCAATTGGCGCACTGGTGTCTACACTTCAAAGGACTTGATCTCCCCATTTGATGTAAAACTGGTTGAAGGACTGCCTCAATAAGCCAAAGCGTATGAATCTCTTTCAACACAATCTGTTTTTTAGATTCTACAGTTTGATAATTATTGTTATTTTTATTTTTGTAGTGATTGCGGTGTATTTGCGGCATCATTTGCCGAGTATTTCATTGAGGGCAAGACGCCTCCAAAAAAATTCAATGCCTATGCACAACGGCTCAGATTCGGTGCTCTCTTGTGCAATTATGCTAGAAAGAAGATGGAACTAAACGCGCAAAGTGATGATAAGATTATTGGCCGACAGAATAAGTTGCGGAAGCGGAAGAAGTAGTTACCTTTGTCATTGTTATAGGATGAACTCAATAATTTTGTTTTTGTATTATGTTCTGTTATGTTGTCATTGTTGTATGACGGATCAGATTTGTTTGTGTTTGAATTTTATGAATACTTTTAAGATTTGTACGACAAATGAGATGTCTACTATGTTATAAAGGTTTAATGAGTTTTACTGCAATATTGGAGTATTGCAGTTTAGTTTATTTTTTGTATTTTCTCCCTTGATTTTGTGTTGTGAATTCAAGATATGAAAAATATACAGTACTTTGTGATACACTATTTCTTCCAGATACATGCATGATACACACATGATACATATATGATACAGATATGATACACACATGATACATAGATGATAGAATCGTTTTGGGTTGCTGCACAGTTAATTTCTTCACAATGAGTTCTGCAGTTTATTAGGTTTCCAAATATGTATTGATGAAGCCACACTCTTATTTCTAAATTTCTAAAACTATTTGCACAGTTTTCTAGCTATTACGACTGTTTTCCATTAGTTAGGTTTCTTATTATACAAATACATACATGAGTAAGAGCCGATACATACAGATACATAGGTGATACACAAGAGATACATAGATGATACAAATATGATACATTGCTGATACAACTTCTTTTTTAATCAAATAGATGTATAATTTACCGATGCACAGAGACACATATGTGATACACAAGAGATAAAAATATGATACATAGATGACACAACTTCTTTTTTAATCAAACAGATGTATAATTTACAAATTACACTTGCAACACGATTTTAAATGATAGATCAAATATTTATTTATATCTAAAATTCAAATGACATTCCACATTGATACAGTTCTTGATATATTGGATTCTTCTAAATCTCTATGATATTCAGTAAAGTAAAATAACAGGTAATTCTAAGTTTGTCATATTTCATCCTCTCATTGGATTATTTCTACAAGTTTTCCTGTTGTGACCTTCTTCTCCACACTGTCCACATAAAATCGACATTTTTCATTCCCTTTTAGATATTGGCTTGCATCTCCCCTTCCTTGGCCTTCCTATTGATTTAGTCACATCTGGTTGGCAAGACATTTTCATCTAGAACTTCTGCAGGATTTTTTATGTGCTTTCATCAGGAACAGGATAAATTGAAATTTCATAGATCTTCAATAGGTATTTCCTGGTGCAGTACACTGAGCAATACTCAATGTGATCAATGTATTTGTATTTTAATATTTCCCAAGCATGTGCACCTGGAAACTCATCCAACTGAAACCTTCTATAGCTACAAGTTCGATCATTTAGGAACACCATTCTCTGCTTACCCTTGTCAAGTATTGAATATAAGTAACTCGTCGAAGGGGTCACTTACAAAATTTATCAACTATCATTAGTGGTGACAAAGCAGATGCCCTCAAAATACATATACTGGAGAGCCTACAAGATTCAAATTAGCTTAATATCACGTTAAACCAACCAATATTTCAGTAGTAGAGTGGGCATAGATGCTACATTAAATTGAAAGCCTTATATACATGATGGTAGTCGCCTAAAAGTTGAACAATTTGCTTACCTAATGACTTATTTCTCGCATGCCCCAGAAAAAACAGAGAATGGAGGTAGACCAACCAGCTTTGGAAAGAAACAGAAAACCTGAAGCCTTGGGTAACAGAGATAAGACCCTCCATTACTTGAGCACTATAATATTGATTTTGTGCAAACAATGAATATTAGAAAACGATAGCTTTAATCAATTTGGTCTTCCTGTGCCGTGCACATGGACACTAGTTTAACATAATCACATAAAGGGTTCAAGATATAACAGATCCGTGAATTCGGCATTATTACATATTATATGCAAAAGTATCTACATATTCTAGTCATACCTTCATTCGATGCGACAATTCTAGATTGTCCACCAGCATTGTATCATATTTTTTCCCAAGATCAATAAATGACTCTATTGCATTCTTTTGGTTTGTAACGTTCCATTATCCGATCAATTGCCTTATGTACTCCAGCAAAGGCAGTAATGGGAGTTCCCTAGCAGCCTTGAGCGCTGCATTGATCGACTCCATAATGTTTGAAGTCATTGTCAATGTTCTATTGATAGTGGAATATGCTCTCTACCATCTTTCATACCCAACGTCGATTAAGTAATCTTTAACCCTCTTATCAATTCTCTCTACCTCTGCCATGTGGTAATCAAACTTCTCAACTGTGTATGCTTTGGCCATAGCAAAGAATATGTCTTTTAGCTGCAAATGGTTCTTCTTCTACCTTTTTTTACATTATTCCATAGATGCCATATGCTGACACAGTGAGGTACTTGTGGATACAATGTTGCCGCTGCATTTTCAACGTCTTCATGCCTGCCCGAGACTATGCACATTCCCTCCCTTCCCCAAATGCATCCTTGAACCTCACGAAATGTCACTCCCAAGAAGCATTATTCTCTGAATCTACTATGGCATATGCGAGTGGTATGATACTACCTAATAAATTGAATCATATAAACACACACACACACACATACACACTATTATTCTTATTTTTACCTGCTGCATCTTGTGTGGATGCTATTAATAATGTTCCTCTATATGTCGATTTAAGAAAGGTTCCATATACAACAATAACTGGTTTGCAATACTGCCATCCTTTTATAGACAGATATAGTGCAACAAAAGTATACATGAACAAGTCTTCCTCTATTTTTGTCAAACTTACCGCCTACATAGGATTTATAAGAACCATCACATAAAAGTAGCTTGGCACCTTTTCATATGATTCACTCGGGTTTGTAATGACCCAACCGGTCGTTTTGAGCATTTGCACTTCGCTAGCCAGTTCACGGGCATGACTAGCCCCGTATGATGTATTATGACTTATATAAATTATCGATTTTGGTTTTCAGGTTAATAGGAATAGATATAGAAGAATGATTCTCAGCTTGAAGCTTTAAATTTGAAAGGTTTGGCCAAGTTTTAACTTTTTAGTATTCGATCTCGGATTGGATTTTTATGATTTATTTAGCTCCTTTGGGTGATTTTGGACTTGGGGTCGCGTCCGGAATATGATTTGGAGGTCCGTGGTAGAATTAGGCTTGAATTGGTGAAATTGGAAATTTGGCACTTCCCAGCCGGCAGTGGAAATTTTGATATCGGGGTCGGAATGGAATTCTGGAAATTTGAGTAGGTCCGTAGCGTCAATTATGATGTGTGTGCAAAATTTCAGGTCATTCGGATGAGGTTTGATAGGTTTCGGCATTGTTTGCGAAATTCGGAAGTTTGGAAATCCTTAGGCTTGAATCCGAGGGTGATTTGGTGTTTTGATGTTGTTTTGAGTGTTCCGAAGGTTTGAATAAGTTTGAATGGTGTTATGTGACTTGTTGGCATGTTTGGTTGAGGTCCCGAGGGCCTCGGGATGAATTTGGGTGGTTGACAGAAGGATTGTCATTGAGTTGGTGCTGCTGAAAATTTGCTGCTTCTGTCATATCCGCACCTGCGGATTAGGGACCGCAGGTGCGAGGTTGCATGTGCGAGCTGGGAGACACAGATGCGGACGCTGTGGAGTTTGGTCCATTTCGCAGAAACGGAAGATGAGTCGCAGGTGCGCACCGCAAGTGCGATGGTGTGACCGCAGATGCGGAAATTTGATTCATTAAGTGGGTTCCGCACCTGCGATGGAAATTCCGCAGGTGTGGTGCCGCAGAAGCAGGGATTTGACCGCAGGTGCGGTTTTGCTGGGCAGAAAACTCCCGCTCGAGGTTTCTTCTTCATTTTTCAATTTTGGGGTTGAGGAACTCGGGAGAGAGGTGATTTTTCAAGGGATTTGAAGGAGCAACCTTGGGGTAAGTGATTTTAACCTTCATGAATCTATGATTTTATTCATCATCTAATTGAGAAGTTGAGCTAGAAATTTGGGAATTTAGGGCTTGAAATATGAGAGCTTTGATTGGGGATTTGAGGGGCCATTTGAGGTTCGATTTTGATGGTGTTGATATGACAGACTCGTGAGTGAATGGGCTTTCAAGTTTTGTAATTTTTGTCGGATTTCGAGATGTGGGCCCGAGGGCCGGGTTTGAGTGCATTTCGAGATTTGTGCTTAATTTGATAGTTTTTATTGTGGAATTCATTCCATTAGCGTATATTGATGGTATTGTTATGGTTGTGAATAGATTCGGAGTGACTGGAGGTCGAGTCGAGGGGCAAGACCATCGCGGTGTAGAGATTTGAGCAGTTTGAGGTAAGTAATGATTGTAAATCAAGTCCTGAGGGTATGAAACCCCGGAATTTCATATCTTTTTGATAAATGAGGTGACACACATGCTAGGTGACGGGCGTGTGGGTGTGCACCAGTAGGGATTGTGACTTGGTCCGTCCCGTGGCAACTGTAAAGTTGCATATCATGATAAACTCTACATGATATCTATGTGTTTTAGAAATGATTCTGTTAACGTGGACTGAATGCCATGTTTGGGGCCTTGCGCCGTACTGTTTGGACAATCAGGGGTATTTTACTACTATCCTCACTCTGTTTTGATTCGAAAGCATATTCTCGGTCAAGATTTTTACCTGTATATTGTTTGATTCAGTTTCATTACTCTATTTTTAAATATATGAAAGTTGTTTGGGCTGAGTTTCCTGATTTTGCACTGAAATGCCCGAGAGGCTTGTGAGGTTGATGATTGAGAGAGGCCGAGGGCCTGATGGTGAGGATTATATAATTATGGATCGGGCTGCACGCCGCAACGATATATATATATATATATATATATATATATATATATATATATATATATATATATATATATATATATATATATGGATCGAGCTACACGCCGCAGCGATATATGGATCGTGCTGCACGCCGCAGCGATATTGGGTTGGGCTGCACGCCGCAGCGGTGTAGCGCTTGGGCTGTAGGAGCCCTTCCGGAGTCTGCACACCCCCAGTGAGCGCAGTCGACTTTATATTTATGGATCGGGCTGCACGCCGCAGCGGTTATTATAAAGTACCTATTGAGTGTGAGCGCTGATTGATGGGAGTTGGGTCACGAGTGACTGAGAGGCTTGCCTGGGGGGATATATATATATATATATATATATATATATATATATATGAGTGATACTTTGCCCGAGGGGCTTGTGATTATGAAATTACTGTTTTTACTCTTCTTTTATACTGAGCCTTTACTGGAAATGTTGAACAAATATTTTAAACAACTTTCATTGAAACTGGAATTTTTACGAGATGTTCGGAATTTAACTGCTGAGTTGAACCTTGTTATTTCCACTGAGGTCTTTGTGATATGAGATGTATATGATTTTTAAATGCTCGTCACTGCACTCAGCCTTTATTTACCTTTATTACTTACTGAGTTGGCGTACTCACATTGCTCCCTACACCTTATGTGCAGATTCAGGTACTTCTGAACCCGGTAGCGGGTGTTAATTACTCAGTGGCAGGTTCATCGGAGTTAGCAAGGTAGCTGTCTGGCGATCGCAGCCCTACTTTCCTCCCTCCTTATTCTCCCTTAGTGGTATTTAGTGATTTTCCCGGCCATGTTGGTCTTGATGTTGTCAGACGGTTGTAGTAGATGCTTATGACTAGTGACACCCCGATGTCGGGCTTTCTTTCCGCAATATTATTTTATTTTAAACACTTTATAAAGGTTTATTATTAAATAGCTTTGATTTTATCCTAAGAATGAAAATATTGATTGGTTTTGGAATTGTGTCGGCTGGCCTAGTTCCATGATAGGCGCCATAACGACCGGGTTGGTTTTGGGGTCGTGACAGGGTTCCCTCTCAGTAGTTGAACTACATATTCCTTCTATCTACATGCTTACATATATGTCATTTGAAGACCATACTGCTTGTTCATGTCTCCAATTATGTCATTAGGAGTGTATATTACTTTTGGGTCTTTATACTTGTCTATCAGAAGACTGCCGATGAGTTTTGCAGTGGCTTGATGTTGTGCGCAAGATCTGTCTTTCAGCGGGCATGAGTGCAGTGTGCTGAAATTTCTGACCTTGAAAGGTTTTTCTTTTTTCAGGCTCGAAGACTTAAAACACCAATCGCAGTTGTTGTTGATGCATACTAGACAACACCTATGACAAAGATATAAACTTTTCCATCAATAAACAGAGCGACATGAAATACAATGATATATAGTGATACACACTGCCATCAACAATACTAGATGAAAAAATACATTGACTATACAGTACTACACGATGACAACCACAACTTAAAAGTGTACATCAACAGACTTACACGTAGCAACTTATTTTCTGCATAATTATGCTTCTAACATCAACTACGATATACATTGAGATACATAAATTATACAATAAATATTTTGATACCTGCTTTCGCTTGATCTATGCACCTTAAACTGGAATTTTTCCTTTACTGCAAAGTGCTCGTAGCCTTATCTTCATAAATTTAACCTTCTTTTACATCTATGTGTTGAGGGTCAGTTATTATTGTATTTTCATCAGATTCTGTATCCTTCTAGTCTTCTCCATCCCCAAACTCAATCATATTAATTTTATCGCCATTGTATCTCTCCTGTATGACTGAGCTTTGTGCACATTCTGAGAACATCACATCAGAATTTGAATTGTAGCAGATCATGTCCATATCCTTTTCACTCGAAGTTATACAAAGGGGATATATTGTAAATTCCGAGGTTTTTTCAGCTCAAGATATACACATACACCCATATTATTGTGCATCACTATTGGTGGAAAATCGTTTTGGATGGTGTATTTCAATAACATTCAATGAAGTATCTATTATAAGTTGTTTCAAAATCAAGTCTACAAAATCTTCAAAACTTATATTTGGAGTAACTATTACAGCATCGGCATTGTAATCCACAAAATTGTTGTCAACATTCCATCGGCCACCATATTGAATAAAATTGATAAATTTGCCATTGAAGTAGCTGAAATTAGGTCAAAACTTACTAATTCCTTGATTGTAGTTCGTAGTTCCTTCATCAAAGTTGTATCTACAGAGAAATTGCAAAAGAAAATTGCTGCTTCTATAATGAAATTGATCGATTTTTGAGTGAAATTTGGAGCTCCTTTTGAGAATTTTTTGGGAGAGAATGCCGTGATTTACAGAACGTAGGTCTCTGTGAAATTGATACGCTTGAAAAACAGGGAAGAAAGGAAGATCTTTAGCGTGTTTCTCAGATGGAAGAATCCTTCCTTGCGCGTATCTCTAATTTTCGGCTACTTTTGGTAAGTGTCTAATTTTGGATTAGAGATTGATAAGTTTGAGTTTAAATTGGCTATTTATATATACTTTTTCCCTTTTAATTTTCCTTATTTGAATTCTCAAGCTGCACATAAGTGAATTTAATATTTTAAGTTAGTGGCCACGGATTACCATTACACGGGACAATACAACACACCAACAATTACTGAAATCCAGGTTTGCACAGACCATTCAATTGTTCCGTATCACCACTCATCACTCAAAATTAAACATCTATATAACTAATTATATATTTTTTTCCTCTTAAATATAATGCTTATTTATTCTAATTGTGTATTTTTTCGAGTCAATGTATAAAAATTAGTTGAAGTTCAATATAGCCAAGTAAAAGAAGGTTTAACCAAATTAGTGGAGTTCAATCGGTATATTTCTAGAGAAGAAAAAGAAACTGGGTGTTCTTCTTTTCATACAATGGCTATTTGTTTAAATTGTGTATTTATTCTTTTTAGATGAAATTTGTAAAATATTTAGTTGAAATTTCATTATTTTTAGCCAAAATAATAGAATTCCAACTGCGTATATCTTTTCTTATTTCTTCTTTAGATGCAATGATTATTTGTTTCAGAAACAACCGCTCTATCTTCACAAGGTAGAGGTAAGGTTGAGCACACACTACCCTCCCCAGACCCCGCTTGTGGGAAGCAATGATTATTTGTTCTAACTGTATGCTCTTCCTTTTCTGGTCGAATATTGCTCGCAAACGTACACGCAAGTATACGTGGTCGACAAGTAATATAGGATTGTAAGTCCAGAGATCATACCCACATGGACTTGTGATTAACTATCAACTAAATAAAACCAAATAATTAATTTATTCAAGCGAATCCTAAAGTATGAATGTTTAACTACAACTAATCTAGAGTAGCAAATTAAGAAATTAAAGAAACAAGTTGGCAAATTATAGAGACGAATTCAATATGAGTGAATATTCTAGAGCTATGAGTTCGCTACAATCCCATTGAGTTTTCTACCTAAATTGTCTAATTAATTTATTTAGTTTATTGATTGACGGGGTTAATATTGCTCGTAGCTTTCTCCCGAAGAACAACTCGCCTATTCAAGCTAATCTAACGCCTATATTCCTATGGAATTAGAATTAACAAGAACGCATTAATAATTCCCGTATAGTAACCAAGCAAGGCGATTCAGTATATTTCTATCCTAACTGCAACCCCTCCTCCCCCCCAGAGTTAAGATCTTGCTCTACTCAATCTTTTATGCAATCTAGAATTCTCTTTCCCGAGTTCAATCCTAGATTCGTAGATAGTATTCAGTTGGTGATCAAGCAATCAAATAATTAAGCACAAGATTGAATATATAAATCAATATGATAAAATAATAAGAACAATTCAAGCTTCAAACTACAACGTTCTTGTAGCACCCCAAAACTCTAGAACTAATAAACTATAAGATTAAAAGAAGAGAAGAGAAGAAAAACTAGTTGGAAGCCGCCTCCAAGCGTGGTGTGTGTTCCCCCACGTGAATTTTTTGTCAAAGTATGTTAGATCCCTCCAAATTAGGCTTAGGACTCCTTATATACGAGTTGGGAGGGTCTTGGGCCGAAATAACCTTGTCCCGAACGAAGAAGAAAAAATCTCGCAACACAGCGTCCAGGCCAGTGCCAAGCGCTGGTCCTAGCGCTGAAAGCAGTGTGCTTTCACGTTATCATTCAATTCAATTTGTATTCCTTTTTCTTTGTTGTCCTACCCTTGGGGGGGCAAAACCAAAATAGTGTTCCCCCATTTTTACTCCTTTTTATATTTGTTTATTTTCCTTTCTTTTTCTTCCATGTTTTATTCAATTTTGCTCCAAATCTCTTAACTTCATATCGTATTATTCCTACACAGTTAAAATATAATATTAAGCACAAATAATATAACTAATACTCAAATGACGATTAAAAGTACTAGAATATGAGGCTACAATGGTTAAATAAATGCATTTTTGACCGAACATCAACACCCCACACTTAGACTCTTGTTCGTCCTCGAGTAAGCATTAAAATCACTCTCGATAAATCAAGCCTAGAAACACCACTGCTTTGGTTGATATTAACAATCTGGCCCTATAGCAACTCAAGCCATCAGATATACACTTCCTTATCATCGTGCAAGATATACAAGTCACAAACAAACAACAAACTTCTAACCTCCTAACCTCAGAGACGGACTCTAACTTACCAAATTTAAGCTCGCTCACCTACTCTGTTAAATAAAGCTAATAACATCACCTATCTATCATGAAACAAGCGCCCTCACAAGAATAAATAGTCCATACACTCAAATCAAAGAATGAATATAATTTAAGGACATAGCATAAAAAAAATAACTCCCGCACTCACAAACGAATTCACATGTATGCACAAAGAATCATAGGCTTGCCCATTATGTATATTTCTACTAATTAAGCGTGCTCGAATAGAATCAAATAGGACTTTAACAGGTTGTAATGTTGTCTAAGGAACGGGTAGGAGAATTATATAATAGTGACTCACACTTACCTAAGCACTTTGCACTTTTAGACTTCAATCACCCATTATTTTTACTTCTTCACTTTATTTTTCAGCCCTCTCTTCATCTATTATTTCCCAAGTATTTCCCTCACATCAAGAACGTTTTATTTATTTTTTTCAAAGAATATTTTTCTTTTTTTTTTTCAATTTTTTTTTTCATGTCACATTCTTTTGAAGAGGGCCTTTTCATCACTTTTCAGCTATCGTTTGGTCAACATTTTTTACTTAACCATCCCATTCTTCAAATTTATCAATTAATATCACGGTCTAAGCAACAATGCTCAAGGAAGCAGGGTGCAAAAACTAGGGATTCAAACAAAAGGAACAAGGCAAAAATACGGCTTCCAAACAAAAGGCTACAGGCTCAAAGGGCTAGCTAGTGGTATAATATCTGAAAGGCTAAAATTCACAAGACATATCAAAGAAAGCCTATTATCATCTTCTAAACAGAGCAACACTTTCATTTCACTTCAATAACATGCAGGGCAAGTTCTAGACTAAGATGCAACATGGAATATATGTAACAAATCCTCACCCCACATGGCACAAGTATCAATAAAGATGGATCAATTCCACTCTAAGACACACAGGGTCATAGCGAACAACAAAGTAAGAATAAGTTATATACTGTGTCACAACCCTGAGCTTAGGTGTCAGAAAGTCTGCTATTTTATTCATTACTCAAGCACTCAGAGGAAAGTACTACTCAAACTCAGGCCTAAATATGCTAGTATCAAACAAGTCACAAAAATTTTTGTTTTCTTCTCCCTCTTTTTCTACTCCTAAAATAAAGAAAAAAAGTCTAATCCTAAAAAATAAAAAATAATTACCCGGTTCAAATTACATCCCCTGGAAAAGAACCGATGCAAAAAGAAAAACCAAGGGGAATTATTATCTAACTAAAACTAACTAGAAACAAAAATAAAATATTTTTTGATTATTTTTTTATTGGACCTTAATTCCTCAAGAAAGCTGTCCACAAACTCCATCGTCGGGAAAAGTTCAAATTTTCCATTTTTTTTCGTTTTTTTAACAAAAACTACTACACTAAAAATGAGTACTACAACTAAGCTAAGATAGTACAAAAAATCACCTAGACAATCTCCTCACCCCACACTTAAAATTGTGCAATGTCCTCAATGCACACTGAAAATAACAATAGGGTAAAAGAGACTCCCTGGTAGGCCAAAGGCCGAAGAATTAGCAGCTCACGGGATACTCAGACTTCTCCCGGGTATGGTCCTTTGTGCGAATACCTCACTCTTAGTTTCAACCACCTGCTCGCTTTTGCACATGCCTATTGGTTTTTACTTTATGCTCGTACTCCTACAAAATACAAAAACAACACTACCAAAAAAATAACACACTAAAAAATAAGCAAAAGTAAAAAAAAAAAAAAAAGGTAGAAATAAATAAATAAATAAATAGGGTTGCCTCCCAACAAGCGCCTGATTTAACGTCGCGACACGACGCCATCACTTTCATCACTTTTCCTTCCACTTTGAGTATATGAATTGCATCCCCAATTTTGCATCAATTTTTCTGTCATGTTCCTGGGGCGGCGGTGTAAAAATAAAGGAACCAAGCAATAGGTATCGCATCTTGCACTTCTTGGCCCTTAAGTGAGGGATGTCGTTTTGTTTCCTTGGCATCACAAATTTCAGAATATAAGCACTTTGTCCTCTTCCATTGACTCTTTCATATGCTCGACTGGATCAATTCCCATGTCACCAACCAAACACAATGTTGAAAAGTGTTTAGAATGAGGTCCAATACGCTCCAACTCCAAAATTGAATTATTTTTGACATCCTCAATTTTGCACTTTTCGTCAACCTTGGCATCATTAATAATTTGGTTGAATAGTTGGAATTTCTCTTTTCGCTCCACAAGTTGGCCAGTATCTACGACAATTGGTACTAGGGCATCAGACGCCTCAACCTTTTTATTCAATTGAGCCTGCAGGTCATGGATATCTGAGCTAAATTGGTCTATCTCTTGCCTGAACTCAGTTCTTTCGTCTATCAGCTGTTCTGTCATATTTGAAAGACCATCACGAAGATACTCATGAGATTTTATCGGTTGAGCTTGTTCCTCCAGCCAAGATTGGCTCACTATATCTGCTTCTTCAAAATTATCTTCTGGTTGGAACTCGCTCTCTTTAGCCAATTCTTCCGCATCGGCCTTGATTCTCATGATTGCTGCACTAATTCTTTGTATAGCCTTTTGATTTTTATCTTGTTGCTCGGCTACTTGCCTTATCATCATGTCCTGTTGCTTGGCTACTTGCCTCATCATGTCCATAATACGAGCCACACTTTCCATATCCTCCACTTCCTTGATCCTATCAAACTCATAAACATTATAACAAGAACTCTGAGAAGGATAATAAGAATTAGGACAACCATCCCAACGGCCACCTTGACAACCACACACATTACAAAAATTCCACACATAGGGTTGAGATGCACAATTTTGCCACAAGTGTGGTCCTCCACAATATGGACAAGAATCACCATAATAAGAATAACCAACATTCGACCAATTCTCATTCCAAGATGCCATATCAACAAAGATAGTAAATATTAAACTAAGATAAAAATTTAAAAACTTGAATAGACCAAGAGTAAAAATCTACTCTAGTAGATTAGTTGATTTCTAAGTCCCCGGCAACGGCGCCAAAAATTTGTTATTCCCAAACATACACGCAAGTATACGTGATCGACATGTAATATAGGATTGTAAGTCCAGATATCGTACCCACAGGGACTTGTGATTAACTATTAACTAAATTAAACCAAACAATTAATCTATTCAAGCGAATCCTAAAGTATGAATATTTAACTACAACTAATCTAGAGTAGCAAATTAAAAAATTAAAGAAATAAGTTGGCGAATTATAGAGACGAATTCAATGTGAGTGAATATTGTAGAGCTATGGGTTAGCTAACAATCCCATTGAGTTTTCTACTTAAATTGTCTAATTAATTTATCTAGTTTATTGATTGACGGGGTTAATATTGCTCTTAGCCTTCTCCTGAAGTACAACTCGCCTATTCAAGCTAACTAACGCCTATATTCCTATGGAATTAGAATTAACAAGAAAGCATTAATAATTCCCGTATAGTAACCAAGCAAGGCGATTAGGCATATTCCTATCCTAACCGCAAATTCCCCCCCCCCCCTCCCAGAGTTAAGATCTTGCTCTACTCAATCTTATATGCAATCTACAATTCCCTCTCCCGAGTTCAATCCTAGATTCGTAGATAGTATTCAATTGGTGATCAAGCAATCAAATAATTAAGCACAAGATTGAATAAATAAACCAATATGATAAAATGATAAGAACAATTCAAGTTTCAAACTACAACGTTCATGTAGCACCCCAAAACTCTAGAACTAATAAACTATGAGATTAAAAGAAGAGAAGAGAAGAAAACTAGTTGGAAGCCGCCTCCAAGCATGGTGTATGTTCCCCCACGTGAATTTTTCGTCAAAGTATGTTAGATCCCTCCAAATTAGGCTTAGGACTCCTTATATACGAGTTGAGAGGGTCTTGAACCGAATTAACCTTGTCCCGAATGAAGAAGAAAAAATCCCGCAACACAGCGTCCAGGCCAGCGCCAAGCGCTGGTCCTGGCGCTGAAAGCAGTGTGCTTTCACGTCATCTTTCAATTCAATTCGTATTCCTCTTTCTTTGTTATCCTACCCTTGGGGGGACAAAACCAAAATAGTGTTCCCCCATTTTTTCTCCTTTTTATATTTGTTTATTTTTTTTTCTTTTTCTTCCGTGTTTTATTCTAGTTTGCTCCAAATCTCTTGATCTTCACACCGTATTATTCCTACACAGTTAAAATATAATATTAAGCATAAAACAATATAACTAATACTCAAATAACGATTAAAAGTACTAGAATATGAAGCGACAATGATTAAATAAATGCATTTTTGACCGAAAATCACCTAATGTAAAAATAATTTTATTAGATTATTATTATCTTTAGCCAAATAAAAGAAATTAGCCAAAAGGACGTTCTTCCAAGGTTTTCTTTTTTATTTATAAATTTGGCCCGAAAAAGATGATTCATAAAATTGGTGGACTTAAAAACATAAAAAATATATATTATTAAAATAAGCCAGGTAGACCAAAAAAATTCACGTGGCAACGCGTGTCAAACTTTCATGGATTGTCTCATCTGGGGAGGGAGGAGATGCAGACTATCGAATTATGAAATTCAAGGGGTTAATTAGGCCGACGTAAAGTTCAAATATGCACTGAGAAAATCAGCAAGTTCCGGGGGTCCCAATCTATTGTGCCATTAGAATTTATCACGAATTTTCACAAATTGTGCATTTTCTTATTATATCAGCATATTTTTGATTCCTATCCAACTCGTGATACCGCATATTTAATTGGATTGAAATGAAAAATAAAAAATAAAATCCAAATTTACATTGAGAGTACGAGATAGGTAGACGGAAATAACAAAACCACTAGAATTTGCAGCAACGATAACTAAACTAATCAAATGAACACTCCAAAATGGAGCTGACATTTAACTTGTCATTATAACATAAAAGAAGTCTGATTTTTTTTTATTTTTGTAATCCACATACTCCCAATAGATAAAAGTGTAGACTTTCTATCTTGCATAGATTTTCCGGCAACAGCTGCAAGACACATGCTTCTATGGATCTTCGTATACGTGATAATAGGGGACCTCCCAAAATCATATGGAAATGGTTGGACAAACTCTTGTTTAATATTGGTCGGATGTTTTCACTGAAATCACAGTTAAGCATCTAGCTAGAGTTTGCTTAGATCGTGCTCCGTTATTGATTAATTAATTTGAGAAAAAGTTACTGCAACCTATCCTAAGTACTTTAAGTTTCTTGACTTTTGGACGAAACATTAGGACTTTCTAACTATTGTGCAAGAACTATGGCAAGAGCCTGTCGAAGGCAATGCAAGGGGAAGAAAAAAAAACGGCACATACAAAAAATTGAAGATGAATTGAAGAAGGACAATGGAGGGAGGGGGAAGGTGAAATTACCGATGCTACCATAAATTATTTCCAGAAAGTTTTCAACCATGGTGCTGTTAAGGGTGAGCATAAATTTCGAAAAATCGAATTCCGAATCGGACTGGATTAATTCGATATTTTTATATTGGTTTATTCGATATAAGTATCAATTTTTCAATTATTCGGTATTTCGGTACGGTCATCGGTATTAATGTTTTGATATTTTGGTATACCGAAATACCGAATTAAAGACCAAGGAAGGAGTCGTTCTTGCTGTGGAGAAGCGCATTACTTCACCACTTATGGTTTGTAACCCTTGTTTTCTTTATTATTTTTTAATTATTAGTATTATTTGGGGATGGGTATATGTTAGTAGTTAGTACTTCTATATGGTTTTGATGATTAGGTTCATGTTTTTGTGCATAAGCTGATTTTTATACTTCCCGGACTGTAATTGGCTGAAAAGTTGAATTATTTAGCACCACAACACACATTAAAAGTGCTAGTAGAGCTTCACCTAGTAATTGAATTATGGATTTTGTGGAATATAAAATTGGGGATCTTCCTGATGATGAATGATAATCTTTTTGTTTATTTCTTGCTTGGTTATGACTCAAATTCGTGTGCTAAAAAATAAAGAACTTGCTAATCCCCTGATATTTTATTTTGTGTATTCTTCATTCATGGCATAATTTTGATATTCTTCTAGGAGCCAAGCAGTGTGGAAAAAATTATGAAAATTGATGAGCATATTGGTTTCCTTTCGACTCTTTTTTCTGCTCAATGAATGACATAATATGCAAATTGCCACTCCACTGAATCACCAGTGGCCAGTGCCACAGCTTGTCACGTTAGATAGGGACGGTGTGATACCGAAATTGTATCGAACCAAATAAAAAAATTACCGAATCCTATCAAACTACCAAAGTACGGTATTTGATATTCATAATTGATATACCGAATATCGAAGTACCGAACCGTAATTCATAAATACTGTACCGAAGTACCGGACGCCCATCCTAGGTGTTGTGCCAAATGATTTCTCTACATTAGATTTTCTCTCACACCTACTGTTGGGCTAAAACGGCCCAATGACACTCTTAACATGGTGTGATATTGTCCGCTTTGGGCCAAACCCGCACGGTTTTTCCCAAAAGGCCTCACACCATTAAGAGATCCCTACACTTATATGTAGACTCCCAATCTTTTCAGCTACCAATGTGGGATTTTGTTCGCACACCCAACAATCTCCCCCTCGAACTAAGTTCCACGTGGCCCACTACCACGATCCACGGGTCAATTTCGAGATTCACTGTGTGCCACCCACATTGTTAGAGTATTATGGCAACCGAAGCCCGCAACTAGCTTCTTCTTGTGTGTGCACCGCCCTGCACCATCACTCCGCCATCTCCATACTCGTTCCGCTGAACCTGGGCTCTGATACCAGTTGTTGGGCTAAAACGGCCCAATGACACTCTTAACATGGTGTGTTATTGTCCGCTTTGGGCCAAGCCCCCACGGTTTTTTTCAAAAGGCCTCACACCATTAAGAGATCCCTACACCTTATATGTAGACTGCTAATCTTTTCAGCTACCAATGTGGGACTTTGTTCGCACACCCAGCACCTACTTCGTGATGTTACCTAAGGTCGAGTTCCCTCAGAAGCTATTAGATCTCAGGCAAATCAGTCTATGCAATGTGTCTAGCAAAATCATATCTAAAATATTCAATGCTAGGCTGGTTCAAATTCTTTCCCATATCATCTCAGCTAATCAGTCCGGTTTTATCAAATGGAGACAAATCTCAAAGAACATAATGTTGTCTTAGGAAATCAAAAGTGGCTTTCGTAAATCAAAGGAGTAGAAAAATACAGTTATGAAACTTGATATGGCCAAGGTATATGACAGAGTTGCCTGGCCATACCTTTACGAGATAATGAGAAAGCCGGGCTTTTAGAAGTATTGGGTGGATTTAATACGCAAATATATATCAGGAATTGGTACTCTATCATTATAACAATCAGAGATGATTTCTTTAAGTCTGAGAATGGATACAAGGAGATCACATCTCGCCTTCTTTATTTGCCATCAGTACAAAACTGTTGTCTACAATGTTGAAGATCCTACGTAATCATGAAGTTTTCAGTGGATTTTCCATGTATAAGAAGGGTCCTCAGATAAATCACTTAGCATTTGCAAACGACCTTATACTTTTCATCACTAGCAGAAAGAAAATTATCAATAAAGTGATAAAAACATTAGCAATGTATGAAAAAACTTTTGGCCAAATGGTGAATAAAGCCAAAAGTTGCTTCATACTAGCTCCTGGGATAACAAATAATACATGAAACAAATAGTGGACTAGGATGCGGAAACAGAACTTCCCAATAAAATTCTTAGGTTGCTGATCGGAGCCAACCCTACACCACTATAGAGTGGCAAGAGTGGTCGATGTAGCTTTTACCCGATAAGTCGGGATCGAATCCACAAAGAGCTAAGAAAGGTTTGGAATTGGGTTCCTATCTAATCTAGCAATGTGCGATGTTCTTAATTGCACTTCCAAACATTCTTTGTTTGTTCACTATTCTATTTTTTTATACTAATGATGCAAGAAAATAAGCTAACTATGATATTTTTTTATGGGGTTTTCTTAATTGATGGAAAGGCACTAGGGAATTGACTTACTCCTGGGTGAGTATCTAACGGGATCTAAAACTTAGGGCAAAATTGTTATAGTTGGGATCATGATATAGCCAATGCACGAAACTACTCACTCTATACCTCTCGGTAGTTTGAGTGACTTTGCCCTAATTGGATTTCTCAAGCCCAATTGGATGTACAAATTGTGCAAGCAAAGTTGGTCAAGTCGGGTATTACTATCTCTAGGTTTAACCCTTTAATTGGGGCTATCAATCTCTTGAATGAGATAGAATGCACCCCAATTCCTTGTTGGCCTGAATTTCCTAAACTTGAGCTCTCTTTCTCAAGAAGAGCCTAAGTCAAAAAGGCACAAATTAGTGTTTGCAACCACCAATTCAACATTTAAAGCACAAATCAGACCAAATATCATTCACCCATAAACATTTAAACCCTAAAATAGAAGACCCATAAAATACCCACACTAGAGTTGAGCCACAACCCTAACTAAAGTGTCTAAGCTACTCAACTAATAAAACTGAAAGAAACTACAAAACGACTTA
>NW_017675418.1:34925-52169 GCF_001879085.1 Nicotiana attenuata
ATTCATAATTCCTCATTGAACACGAACTTTGCACCTTTTCAATAGTTTGCACAAAGGATTCACTACCTTAGAAAAGTTTTTCATGAATCTTCGATAGAACCCCGCATGCCCAAGAAAACTCCTAACCCCCTTGACTGAAGTAGGAAGAGGAAGCTTTGAAATCACTTCAATCTTAGCCTTGTCCACCTCTATTCCGTTCTTTGAGATCTTATGGCCGAGGACAATGTCCTCCTCGACCATGAAATGGCATTTTTCCCAGTTGAGAACAAGATTTGTCTCTTCACACCGAGCCAACACTTTGTCAAGATTATTCAAACACTCATCAAAGGAGTCACCCTGGAAAATGCAAAGGTCCCATACGGGCATGTGAAAGTGGTTTTCTCCTGATCTTCCGGAGCAATCAATATCTGGTTGTAACCTGAGTACCCATCCAGAAAATAGTAGAAGGCACGCCCAACAAGTCTATCTAGCATTTGGTCAAGAAAGGCAATGGAAAATGATGCTTTCGGGTCACTTTATTCAGCTTGCGGTAGTCCATGCACACCCGCCATTCGGTGACAGTCCTGGTGGGAATCAACTCGTTTTGCTCATTGGTAACCACAGTCATACCACCCTTCTTCGGCACACATTGTACCGGCGAAGTCCAAGAACTATCCGAGATGGGGTACACAACCCCTGCATCAAGCCACTTGATCACTTCCTTTTTGACAACCTCTTTCATAGCCTCGTTCAACCTCCTTTGATGTTCCACGGAGGGTTTGGCATCATCTTCAAATATAATCTTGTGCATGAAAAAGGCGGGGCTTATTCCCCGAATATCAGCTAGAGTCCATCCAATTGCCTTCATCCGTCTTTGGAGCACCGCCAATGTGGCATCTACCTGTATCTTAGTAAGACAAGAGGAAAGAATAACAGGCAAAGTTGAACTAGGGCCTAAGAATTCATACCTGAGGTGTGAAAGCAAAGGCTTCAACTCCAAAATGGGAGGTTCCTCAATTGAGGGCTTTGTTGGGGGAGTTTTTCTGTTCTCAAGATCCAAAGAGAGCTTATGGGGCTCAAAAGAATAAGAGCCCATACCATGCAAAGCATTGACACACTCCACCCTTCCTTCATCCTCATTCACATCAAGGTTCAACAATACCGCTTCTAAAGGATCTGCCACATTGATCATGGCACTAGTATCATCAACTACCACCTCCGCGACAAGGTCCACAAACGAGCACACTTCAGTACTATTCGGCTGCCTCATTGATTTGCACATATGAAAGACCACTTTTTCATCACCCACCTGGAAGGTGAGTTCCCCTGCTTCCACATCAACCAATGCCTTCCCAGTTGCAAGGAAAGGTCTTCCCAAAATTATAGGCACCTCATAGTCGACTTCACAGTCGAAAATCACAAAATTCGCAGGCAAGATAAATTTATCAACCCGGACAAGAACGTCATCGATAATACCAAGCGACCTCTTCATAGTTCTATCCGCCATTTGCAATCTCATTGAAGTAGCTCCCGGTTGACCAATACCCAAAGTTTTGAACACGGAGTAAGGCATCAACTTGATACTTGCTCCCAAATCACACAATGCCTTTGCAAAATTCGCACTCCCAATGGTACATGGAATGGTGAAAGCGCCGGGATCTTCAAGCTTTGGAGCCATCGAGTGCACAATTGCACTTACTTAGTGATTCATTTTTATGGTCTCACAATCCATAGATCTCTTTTTAGTCACCAAGTCTTTCATGAACTTGGCGTAACCCGGCATTTGCTCAAGAGCTTCCACCAAAGGAACATTGATTGACAAGCTTTTCATCATCTCAATAAACTTCTTAAATTGGTTTCATTCTTTTGCTTTGCTAGTCTTTGAGGGTAAGGTGGAGAGGCCTTGGCAAAGGAGCCTTGGCTTTAGGCACAACCGTTTCCGGCATGTCTATTACGTGTTCCCTAGACGGGTTCACATCATTTTGAGTCTCCACCTCATTATCTTGAATATCAATTCTCACTTCCGCATTCAAGTTCTCTTCACTCACATTCTCATCAACTATTGGGATATCATCATCTTGCATCTCAACTTCATCACTCATAATTTCCTTTTGCTTGGAGGCATTCACATCACCACCTCGACTGCTTCTTGTAATCACCGCCATTGCATGTCCGGTATTGTTCCTACCCTTTGGGTTTACTACCGTATCACTAGGTAGAGCCCCTTTAGGGCGAGTATTCAAAGATTGCAAAATCTGGCCAAGTTGAACCTCCAAGTTTCGGATTGAAGTATTGTGGGATGCCAACTGAGCATTAGAGTTGGCGTTCTTTTTCATCATTTGTTCAAACATCATCTCGATCATCCCCATCTCATTGTTCGACGATCTAGGACCTTGGGATGGAAATGGGGATGGGCTGTTTGGTTGTTGATACATCGGAGGCCTTTGAAAGCCTTGCTCCCGATTTCCTTGATTTTCATTATTCCAACCACCCTGATTGTTGTTTCCTCCCCAATTGTTGTTGTTGCCACTCCAGTTTCCCTGGTTGTTCTGGTTGCCCCAATTCTGATTGTTGTTCCCTCAGTTGATATTTCCTTGTTGGTTTTGATTCCCCCAATTGCCTTGGGATCTCCATTGTTGTTGTTGGTTAGGAGCATTTCCCCTTTGTCCTTGATAATTGTTCACGTACTGCACTTCTTCACTTTGCTCATCATACCCATCATCTTGGCTGAAACCACCACTCCCTTGCTCATATTGATCCGGGTTACCTTGACCTTGTTGAACTCTTTGTCGTCTTTGGTTGACCAACATGTTGACACCTTGCATAGCATTTACTTTTTGCGGCGCTTGAACTTGCTGCAATTGAGCTTTTGCCAACTGGTTCATTGTTATAGTTAACTCTGATATTGCTTGACTATGGTCGTGGAGCTCTTTGTGCAGGTGAATGACTGTGGGATCACCTTGTGGCACATTAGCTCGACTTTGCCAAGCTGAGGAAGTATCTGCCATCTCATCCAAAATCTCACATGCCTCAGCATAAGGTGTGTTCATAAAATTTCCCTCTGCTAGTTGGTTCACCACACACTGATTGGTCGTGTTAATGCCACGGTAGAAAGTCTGCTGGATCATTTCTTCGGTCATGTCATTGTTCGGACATTCTTCACCATTGTATGATACCTTTCCCAGATTTCATGAAGTGGTTCATTAGGTTCCTATTTGAAGGCCAAAATCTCATCTCTCAAGGTCGCCATATGCCCCGGCGAGAAAAACTTAGATATAAACTTGTCCGCCAACTCATCCCATGTATGAATGGAATGGTTGGGAAGTCTTTCGAGCCAGTCTAAAGCTTTCCCTTGAAGCGAGAAAGGGAACAATCTCAATCGTAAAGCATCCTCTGACACATTCGTCTGCTTGCTTCCCCAACAGTTATCTACGAAGCCTTTAAGATGTTTATATGCATTCTGATGAGGAGCGCCTGTGAAGTACCCTCGCTGCTCCAATAAAGTCAACATCACATTTGTAATTTGAAAATTGCCCGCCCGGATCCGGGGTGGGACAATTGCACTTGCGTAGCCCTTATTTGGAAGCACCCGAGGAGCGACTCTTGGAGGAGGCGGGGAGGTTCTGGAATGTTGTCATTGGCCTGGCAGCCTCTTCTTTGGCCTTGAGGTACTAAAGGCACCTCATCTTCTCCACTATCATCAACCTCCTCCCCCGGAACATTTCCAATAGGATCATTGTTTGCTATGTTGTGCACACAAATTAGTAGAACAAAAGGAAAGAAAAACAAGACACAAAACTAAGTCATAGAGGCACAAATTAGTGTTCGCAACCACCTATTCAACATTTAAAGCACAAATCAGACCAAATATCATTCATCCATAAACATTTAAACCCTAAAATGGAAGACCCATTAAATACCCACACTAGGGTTGAGCCACAACCCAAGCTAATGGGTCTAGCTACTCATAATAACTGAAGAAATCAAAGATTTAGATAAAGAACAACCCATAAAAAGTAATTACAAGATAAGAATCTAAGATTAATTGTTAAACAAGCTATAAAATTACTCAAAAAGGCTAAAAACAACTGTTCACGTGCTCTACCAAAGATAAGATAACCTAAAAATCTGAAAAAGAAGTATTTATACACAACTAAATTTTCCGAATAAAAATGCCCCTACGGAGGTACTGCTGACAACGAAAAATGAACCGCTGCAGTGCTCTTACTACCGCGGCCGCACAAAATCAAGCACGGACTGCGGTCTTCAACTTTATGCTCCATATTTGGTTCTCTGAATCTGGCTTCCGCTGAGGGCGGTAAATGCACCGCGGCCGTGCAATTTCATCGCGGGCCGCAGTGACTTTTTCAAGCCCAAACTTACAACTCTCTAAACCTTGCCACTGCGGACCGCCATAAAAGGATCGTTGTAGCGATAGAGGCACCGCTGCCGCACAAAAGCACCGCGGGCAGCGGTAGCTAGTATGCCCCAAAACACACTTCTTTGAACTTTTCCACCACGGACCACGAGATCAAGAGCGCCTCAGTGGTGGACCCTCCACGTCCGCGGTTGATTTTCTAGCTGTCAGCGCTCAGTTGACTCAGCTTTTACTTGTGCACGTTTCACTCCTTTTTTAGCTGGTTTTGACTTTCTTGTCTCTTTTTTACCAAACACTGCAAACAAGCACAACATGTTAGCTTTCGAGATTACTTGTATACACTTTTAATCCAAAACTTAAGCAAAAAGGAGCACAAAATAGACTAGAATCCCTAGTTATCAGTTGCCCTCTGTTTGTTATAAGACAAAGGATTTTATATTACTCAGAGATGATTAGTAAAGTTACTAGCAGAATAAGGGGATGACATTCAAAGTTATTACCACCAAGGGGAAAGCAGTTCACATAAGACATATATCGGTTACTCTACCGGTGCATATGATATCAGCTTTGCAACCTCCAAAGGATGTGGCATGTTTTGCGAACACCGGCGACGTAGCATGGCCAAGTCGTGCATGCCTCCAATGCCCACGCCGCATGCCATCGTCCCCCATGCATGCCCGCCTCAGTCCTGCAGCAAACACCTTGAGGTGCCTTCAACACCTCTACCCCCTTATATATGTCTTAAGAAAACCCACAAATGGAACAAATAGGCATCATTGGGCATCATGGTCAAACTTGTGTTACCCATATGCAAATGGGGAAGCTAATTTTAGGAGCCTACAGGATATATGTAATGCTTTCTCGGTGAAAGCTTGGTGGAAGCTAAGGACATGGGACTCCTTGTGGAGAGATATAATGCTAGCAAAATATAGCAGGAGGGTGCATCCTCTTGCAAAGAAAACGGGAAAGGGCTTAGCTCATAGTTGGAGAGAAATGTACAAAATTAGAGACAAAGTAGAGGAACACATGGTATGGTTAGTGGAAAATGGAGACATATCTTTCTAGTATATAATAATTAGGCTCCAGGTGGCCCAATGTAATGATCCGACCTGTCATTTTGAGCATTTGTACTTTGCTCGGTAGTTTACGGGCATGAATAGCTCCGTATGATGTATTATGACTTGTGTGAATCGTCGGTTTTGGTTTTTAGGTTATTCAGAATTGATTTGGAAGAATGGTTCTCAACTAGGAAGCTTTAAACTGAAAAAGTTGACTAAATTTGACTTCTTATCATCTGACCTCGGATTGTAGTTTTGATGGTTCCGTTAGGTTTGGATGGTTATTTGGGACCAGAGTGTATGGCCGGATTTGCATTTGAATGTTTCTATAAGGTTTCGACACAAATTGGCGAAAATTAGAAATTTGAAAGTTTGGAAAGTTCATAAGTTTGACCGGGAGTAGACTTTTGTGGATATTGAATTCGGATTGTGGTTCCGGGAATTGGAATAACTTCGTTATGTCATTTGGGATTTGTGTGCACAATTTAGGTTCATTCCGGGTTGATTTGCTATGTTTCAGCACAAGTTATGGAAATTTAAAAGTTCAAAGCTCTTCAAGTTTGAATTGAGGTGCGATTCATTGTTTTGATGTTGTTATGTATGATTTGAGGCCAAAAGTAGGTCTGTATTATTTTGTGGGACTTGTTGGGATATTCGAACGTAGTCCCGAGAGGCTCGGGTGTGTTTCGGATTGTTTTCAGACCATTTTCCTTCATTTTTGCATTTACTGTTCTGCTGAGTTCTAGGCATCTGGTTTCCTTAATCGCGATCCGGAAGTATTGATCTTGATCGCGTAGAGTTTTTTGAAGGCTGGGAGAAATTATTCATCGCGTTCGCGAGTCCTCAGACGCGTTTGCTTAGGTCGCTGCAATTTGAGCATCGCATTCGCGTAAGCCTGCACGCGTTCGTGTAGTTTTTTTGACTGAGCTGGGAAGTAACTGCTTCTTCTTTGCGTTCGCAGTGTTTGTTACGCGATCGCATAGAGTAATTCTGCTGGAAGTAAATTTTCTTCATTGCGAACGCGATGGACTTCCCACGTTCATGTAAGAGAAATGCCTGGGCAGATTATAAAGTACTCTATTTCGGGGGTTTCGGCCATTTCTTCATTTTGGGAGCTATGGAGCTCGGATTGAGGTGATTCTTGATGCAATTTTCACCATGTGGACTGGGGTCTATCTTCATTTTTGGCATTTGATTGAGGGTTCTAAAAGAGAAATTGGGGGTTTTAGCCTAAAGTTTCATAATGTGAATTTTTGAGTTTTGAACATTGATTTGGAGTCTGAAACTAGTATGGTTTGACTCGTAATTGAATGGGTTGTCGGATTTTGTAAGTTTTGTCGGGTTTCGAGGCGCGGGCCCGGGTGTAACTTTTGGCCGATTTTGGGTTGGATTATGGATTCGACCTTTATCATTTGGAATTATTTCCTTGGGCTTTATTTTATGTGTTTGAGTTTCTTTTAGCTAGTTTCAAGCCGTTCGGAGGTCGGTGCGCACGGAATGGCATCTTTGGAGCATTATTTGGCTTGCTCGGTATTGGATTTGGCTTGTTCGAGGTAAGTAACACTTCTAAACTTGGTGCTGAGGGTATGAAATCCCGAATTACGTGTTATGTGTTTGGTGTTGAGGTGACGCACATGCTAGGTGACAGGCGTGTGGCGTATACCTCGTAAGTAGTGACTTTGTTATTTTCGTGGTACTGTGTAGTTATCTTATCTTATACTTAACCATGCAATCACTATGTACTAAAGTAATTAAGATGTCAATCATGCTAGAGATTTTGTTTAGGCTATATGCTGGTACTGTTAGGACCCATAATGGTCGTTTCTTGCTGTTGACTTATTGATTTCATTGAAATTTTGTACTCAGTCATATTCATTTATTACATATCATATCTCAGGCTCTATTGTTATTTATTGATACATCATATCATTATTTTCGGGCTAGTTTCATGAGAGCCCGTGAGAAAGAGACTGGAGAGATTAATGACTGAGTGAGATCGAGGGCCTGATTATGAGTGATATTTATGAAATCGAGCTGCGCGCCGTAGCGGGTTTTACTGATTTATGATAGAGCTTGGGCTAAAGGATCCCCTCTGAAGTCTGCACACACCCCAGTGAGCGCAGTTGATTATATATATATATATATATATGTGTGTGTGTGTGTGTGTGTGTGTGTGTGTGTGTGTGTGTGTGTGTGTTGTGTGTGTGTGTGTGTGTGAACGCACAATTAGAGGTATGGAGGCAGACCCTGGAATCTAAAGGTTTTAAGTTGAGCAGGACCAAGACAGAATATTTGGAGTGTCAGTTTAGTGGCGAAACTTAAGGGGACAGAAGGGGATGTGAGGCTGAACTCGCAAGTCATCCCTAGGAGAGGGAGTTTTAAGTACCTTGGGTCTATTATTCAAGAGGATGCAGAGATTGATGAAGATTTCACACATCGTATTGGGGCGGGATGGATAAAATGGAGACTCGCTTCCTGTGTACTATGTGACAAGAAGGCACCACCGTAAGTTCTACAGAGTGGTGGTCAGACCAACGATGTTGTATAGGTCTGAGTGTTGGCCAGTCAAGATCGCTCATGTCCAGAAGATGAAGGTAGCGGAGATGAGGATGTTGAGATGGATGTGCGGGTACATCAGATTAGATAGGATAAAAAATGAGGTTATTCGCGACAAGGTGGGTGTGGCCCTTATTGAGGACAAGATGCGAGAAACGCGGCTTAGGTGGTTTCGTCATGTGAGAAGGAGGAGCACAGACGCGTTGGTGAGGAGGTGTGAGAGGTTGACATTGGAGGGCCTACAGAGAGGTAGAGGTAGGCCATAGAAAGGTGGGGAGAGGTGATTAGGCAAGACATGGCGCAGCTTCAGCTGACCGAGGATATGACTCTTGATAGGAAGGTATGGAGGTCGAGGATTAGGGTAGTAGAGTAGGTAGTGTAGAGTGTTCATAACAGTAGTATTGGCACACAGTCTCGCTTTCTATGGGCAGTAGGTTTTTATGACTAACCGTTATTTTCTTTTATTGTGGATTACCTTATTACCTTGTTGTTTTGGTTCTGCTTTTATATGGCTTTTTGGTACTGTCCCTTCTTGTCTATATTTTCATTAATGTGATGCTTATACTTTTCTAAGCCGAGGATCTATTGGAAACGGTCTCTCTATCCTCACAAGGTAGGGGCAAAGTCTGCGTACACACTACCCTCCCCAGGCCCCACGGTGTGGGATAAAACTGGTATGTTATTGTTGTTGGTGTTGTATAAATATATATATATATATGCCCCAAAACAATAATCAAATATGTAAGAACAATTAAGGTCAATTTCGAAGCACTGCCAATGAAGATTGACGAAAACAATAGCTTTTAATAGTTAAACCTGATGAATTAATCTTATAAATAACTATAATGCTTACCCTTATAATTTCTATATAATTATTTTATCCCTTATTATTATTGCTATATCATTACTTCCTATAATAGCATAACTATTGATTTTTATATGCCACATTGCCACCACCACTAACTAACCAAAAGAATCAATTCAAAAGGCATAACAAAGTTTAGTATTACCTGAAAGTTTTGGTTTCTTCTTAATTTGATATGGATTCCACAGAGGATCCTTGGTCGGCGTCGTTCTCCAAGCCAACGGGTGCTCTTTCTTTTTTTCTTTTTGTTTTCTCATAGTTGGGAACTTGAATTTACGTCTATAAAACCTAGGGTAGTTTTACGTGATCCACCGGTAAATTGTAGCCTGACACACTTTACATCTTTACAAAAAAAATTAACCAAAGTCACTTACTTTAAATTTATAATTGTATAATGTAATTAGCTCACCAGCCACTTATTTAATACACTATCTTATATAGTATAATAAATTTTTTCTACTAGTTTAGTATTTGAATTAATAATTATAAATAAAAATTAATTCTCAATCTCACAATTAGTAATTATACAAAAGTATGTTGGGTTATTACATTTTGTTTGGAGTCTGATGGGCTCGGGTGAGTTTCAGACGCAATTAAGATGAGTTTGGATGCTTTGAAGTCAACTAGTGTCCTTCCAGCTCTGGTGTTCAGATGCAGATCTCGCATTTGCGAGCCTTGCTTATCTCGCATTTGCGAGGAAATGGTTCACAAGTGCGAACAACACATGATCTCTTTTGCGATCACTTGTTTGCATTTGCAATGCCTAGCAAAATAGGACTTCTTCGCAATTGCAAAGATATTGGTTGTATTTGCGAAGGCTGGTAATTCACATCTGCGATCATTTTGTCACATTTGCAACTTCTGTTCTTCTAAGGTAGGTTCGCATTTGCAACTCTTGTCTCGCATATGCGATGTTCGCAATTGCGAACAAGACTTCGCAATTGCGACATCCGTAGCTGGGTAAAAGAGGAGAAAATCAGGACTTAGCTCATTTTACACCATTTCTCAACCCAAAACATTCTAGAGGCGATTTTGCAAGAGTTTTTTCTTTCCAAATTCTTTGGTAAGTAACTTTATCCAATTCTTTTCAATTCCNCTCGTAGTACGTGCACACCACCCACGTAGAGCGCAGTGTATATATATATATATATATATATGTGTGTGTGTGTGTGTGTGTGTGTGTGTGTGTGTGTGTGTGTGTGTGTGTGGATTGGTTTGCACGCCGTAACGAGCCTTGTGGCTATATATATGTGGATCGGGTTGCATGCCGTAATGAGATTTTTGGCTATATATATGTGGATCGGGTTGCACGCCACAACGGTCCTTATGGCTATATGTGGATCGGGCTGCACGCCGCAGTGGGTATTGTACAATGCTGGGTGATTGAGTGTGCTGAGTATTGAGCATGGTGAGAGAGAATGCGAGACAGTGAGATTGGGTACTCTGAGAGTGTGAGTACATCAGTTCATCACTGAGAAGCATTGCATTTGACATGCGTACTTGAGATACATGCATAGAGAAGCATTTCCTTCCGCTACCTGGTTTTGGTGACATTCATGATTTTACTTGTATCTTGACATGTAGGCATAAAGATGTACTTTCCTCGCGCTATCTGAAAATGAAACATTTACCTGTTGAAAGCTTTTTGGGAAGTTTTCAAACTTACTCATACTTTTGGCAATTTTAGTAAAAGATTTGGATTTTCACTGATTTTTTTGAAAAACAGACCTATTTTCTGGAACTGTGAACGAGTCGAGCATTTTATCTCTGAGTACTTCTTTATTGCTTTCATTATATGGTTATGAACTATTGTTGGCTATTGTATGTTAGACCCGACCTATGTTCCAGCTCGTCACTACTTTCAACCTAAGGTTAGGTTTGTTCTTATTGAGTACATGGGGTCGGTTGTACTCATACTATACTTCTGCACCTTGCGTGCAAATGTTGGATGTTGATGCTGCTGTGATCGACGTGAGCTGGAATCGAAGACGTACCTGCGTTCCGGTTGTAGCTGCCTCTTGTTCATGGTAGCCTTAGATTCTTAAAAATCTATTTATGTACATTTCGAATAGATGATGTATTCATTTTATACAATCTTTGTAAATTATAATCTTAGAAGCTCATGATTTGTACTACTAGTCCTTGGGAAATGTATAAGATTAAGATATTTTCTTTTACTTATTTGTCTTGTTAAACTTCATTGGAAATTGGATAGTTGTTAATTGGTTTACCTAGAGGGATGGGTTAGGTGCCATCACGACCGGTTGGATTTTAGGTCGTGACAAGTTGGTATCAGAGCTCTAGGTTCATAGGTTCTACAAGTCATGAGCAAGTGTCTAGTAGAGTCTTGCGGATCGGTATGATGACGTCTATGCCTATCTTCGTGAGGCTACAGAGCATTTAGGATAAACTTCCCATCTTTTTTTTCCTTATCGTGTGATATTGATTCAGCTTGAAGCGTAACTCTTTGAATTCCTTCCAGGCGCGCACATGAGGGCTTGGTATCAACTGTGCATTGACGGCTTGTAATTCCTTGGATGGGATGCGAGATGTGATTTATGTGTGTTGATGATGGGCCAGTCTGGAGGACTTGAGGCTGGGTTTTGACTGTAGCTCGAGCACGGAGATTTCGATTGTGTGAGCACGTGCTTTTGGACTTATACGTCTAGTAGTGTCCGTATGAGTGGAATTTATGGCTCGATGAGTGATTGGATGGCTATATGATGAGTAAATATGACTGCGGGATGTGTTCGAATGATCCGAAGGTGTTGAGAAGAGTTTGCTTGAGATGTAAAGGGATCATTGGGTGTTTGATTTATGTCTTGATGTGACGTATAGTCTCGAGCCATGAGTGTATTGAAGGATCTTTCATGTTGCTTAACTGTGGAACGAATTAGATTCTTATGGGCCTGTCGATGGGTTCAGACTCAGGAAGATTAAGTGATTGCGTAGTAGTTGTGGCTGTGAAAGGGTATAGAGAGATGTTAGTTTGAGCCTAAGCAGGTAGGTTATGACCTGCAAGGTAATCTACGGTAGTGGGACCCTTATGATGGTTGTGTGGAGAGTTTCTTGCTACTTGTGGGTATGTGTGTTGCGATGTGGTTTGGATCGCTCGAGGAAGTTGACATGACCGTCACGAGGATGTGCGAGCTTAGTAGACAATTTAAGGTATTAAATGGTTTGTGTTACATGAGCTTATGAAGGATTTAGTTGAATTTTAGTGCGGGATTGTGGCAGTAATAGAGTATGGGTATTGTGAGTTATCGACTATTTTGTTCTATGGCTTTGAGCCAAGTGGGGAGTCTGCTATCGACGATTTGATTGCATGGTTATGTATTGTACTGGTTTCGGTTTGAGATATAATTATGAATCAGTTATGACTTGCAGAGGTTGAGATCGAGGAGGACTCGAGTAAGGGAATTTCTGGATATGGGTTGTATTACACTTTGTGGGTATACGGAAATCATGGGATGATTGAGTTGTTATTCATGAAGGATGTAGTGCGCGTGAAGTAGGAAATTGCTCGGTTGCTTAAAGGTGTGGATTACTTCTTTGGATGTTGCTGTGCTAACGGGGCACAGGTCGTTTGGCCCGTTTGGTCGGTGCAATTGAGATTTGGGCAGAGTGGACGACTCTCGAGAAGGTTCTAATGGGTTCAAGATTTATATGTAGCAATTGAGAATTTCTCTGGATTTATATATGGCTAAGGTATGAGATTTTCATTAGATGGTCTCGATACTCGCGGTATTTATATATCATTATGGAGTATACAATTTAGTATCAGGAAGGTGAAGAAAACGGCTTTAGATTCGCAGAAGGTCTCTTCAGACTAGGTGTCTCGGTTGTGGTACTTTTGGGGTGCTTAAGAAGGAATACATCGGTTTATGAGCCTTAGGGCGGTGTGGTTATATGCTAGGGTCTCGCGTGGTGAGTTTTGGTTGAGGGTCGTGGTATTATGGCGAGGAGAAGTATCAAATTGAAGGCAAACTGGAAGGAACTCAGAGAAATAAGACAGTTTAGTAGTAGGTTGGATCAGCACCGTAATGGATATGATCGGTTCTTTGGGTACTATGATGTAGTGAGTCTCTACAGGTATTTTGTGGCAGTACTCTTAAGGTTTGGCAACCTGCGTGGCTTGGTTGAGTTAGAGAGATTCAGTTCTGATGACTTGGTTATGGGCAAATGGGCTTCAAAGTGTTCTCAATAGTTTCTACCACAGTTCGAGGTGTATATTTTCTATTGGTGTGTGGAACATGTTGCGTATTGTGATTTTCTCCTGCATGAGGTCAAACGAAAGGTTCCTTGCTAATTAACTATGTAGCTTGCTTGTGATTCAGAGTTGACTATGAGATTCTCGTACTTTTCAGATGAGGGTATGATTGATGCGATGTGTGGTGTGGGATTAAGATTTGCGTGTTCAAGGTCATAAGTCAATTTTGAAGGGAAGGTCATGAATTCTTAGACAGCACAAACGATTTCAGATGACTAGGTGAATGATATTACTATTTGGTATTGCTTGAGGAGAGTGTACTTTTCAGAAGGTGCACTGTGTTTTGATTTATGGATACTTCACTGGTATTGCGGCACTATCTTGGTTGATCGACTGCCGATTTTTCAGATATTGCCATGTGGCACGGAAGAATTAGAGAAGTACTCCTCGTGTGATGATTGTGTATGAGAGATGTGTTAGACATTTAGGTGGTGGAGTTGGGATCAAATATGGTGATTCATGTGTTCTATGGATTTGGAGACTGGGAGTTCTCATAAGCAAAATCGTTTCGTGGTTGTGGACTGTGAAAATGTGGCCAAAGCTAGTAAGGAGGATGGTATGTGTTATGGTTAGGTCATTGTGGACCTTCGGAGGGTTAATTATCTATTTGTGGATGACCAGAGTTGATTTGGGGCCCATTGGTAGGCCCAACGAGGATGTGTATTCTGCACCGGGTCGGATTGGTTGACTCCGTACTGCCATTGTAAGGGATGTGCCATTTGGTTAGTGTTGAGCTTATTCGTGTTCTGATATGTTCTATGTATTACTTTTCCATGCTACGAAGGGTTGTGATTCGTTGGTTATATGCACACATGGTGCGGTTCTATTAAAGGCCTTATAGTGGAATTGGAGCAAGATGAATATTAGGGTGTTGAATGATGGATTGCGCCTTTGGATATGTTCATTCCGACTGTGGTATTGTGTTATTTGTTTCTCCGTGGTTATGGCCATGCACCTTGGGTACTTGATGTTGAATTGTGCGTGGTTATTGATTTTTAGCAGGGTGGCTTGAGGTATTTCATATGGACCAGTGTTTGGATAGGGTCATGCATTGCAGCGGAGTTATGTTGAGATACGATCCTTTGTGTTAGATTCGTGTGTCTTGTCTCTACTAGGTATGACGGGTTCGTAGCGTTTCTATTGTAGTGGTACTTGTTAAACTTGCGGGATGGTTCTCTCGTTTGAGTCATTTTCCATGATTGAGTACATTTGGATTGTTGTTTGTTGGCCCAAGTTCAGGTGAAGTTTTGAAGAATGACAAATGAACTCAGTCATGGACCAGGTCCATCATGTGAGGCACAGTATCTATCAACCTAGACATGTGAGATACACATAAAGGAGATAAGTCTCAGTGATCAAGCAGCAATATCTCCTGAACTAATCGAAAAGGTTGCATATTGGATGAGGAGAGAAAGTCTTCTCATGGGAAGAGGACACAATCCGGATAAAGGATAGGGTTGGAGTTTGTATTGTTCAAGGACTCAACTTTGATGGAAGATCAGCAATTGAGTCTCAATCAAACTCTGATTACTAACTCATTAAATAACAGTGATTGTTCTCTTTTACAGGCATTGCACAAACGCAGAAGTTAAACTAAATTGAGAGCAAAAGAGCGAGGCAATTTCGCAAGCAATTTATGTGAATTCAAGTGTGCATTCCTGAAGCTACTTGGACAAGATAGAAGAACCAATTCCATTGTGTCTTTCTTTTATTTTAGTTCAATTGTAGTAGGTGTTTTAAAGTTGTACCTTTCCAGCTTTCATAGAAGCAATTGTATTAGGTACTTTGAGTATTCAAGTTAAAGTTAACTTGAAGGTGTCGCAACAGTTGAGGCTGTGTGCTACACTGGGATTAGAGTTTAATCCTTAGGTTTATAAGAGTTTTGTAAATGCTGTTTTGGCTTAGTGATTTTAGTGGAAGTTTGGGAAAATCCTACTGAGTAGTAGGTCATGGTTTTTTTCACCTTTTGAGCCAGGTGTTTTCCACGTAAAAATCTTTGTGTTCTTTATTTTATGTACTCTTAATTCCGCAAACAGTAGTAGTAAGTACACCTAGAAGAACCAGGTTCTTCTAGAGCGAAAACTGGGTACCACACAAATCACCCCCCCCCCCCTCTTGTGTGGTATTGACGTTAAGAACATCAATTGGTGTCAGAGCAGGTTATCCTTGAAGAGGCTAACACCTTAGGAGAAGATCAACATGAGTGCACCACCTGGAAACTAGGAAGGGCAATCCACTGCTAGGCCTCCACTTTTCAATGGTCAGTACTATTCTTGGTGGAAGAACAGGATGAGAGATCACATCATAGGGGAAGACTATGAACTCTGGGACATAGCCACTGATGGTCCCCTAGCAACCACAAAGAAGAATGCTGAAGGAGTTGATGTGCCAAAGACAAGGGCTGACTGCACTGCTGAAGACCTGAGGAAGTGGGAGAAAAATGCTAAAGCTAAGAAATGGCTTGTGTGTGGATTAGGTCCTGATGAGTACAGCAGAATTCAAAGCTGTACCACTGCTAAGGAAATCTGGGACACCTTGCAAGTGGCTCATGAAGGAACACCTCAAGTAAAGAGGTCAAGAGGAACACTGCTGTATTCTCAATATGAGAACTTTATTATGAAGGAAGGAGAAACAATTCAAGAAATGTATACTAGGTTCACTACACTGACAAATGAACTTAAATCTCTTGGAAGGATTATTCTTGAAGAAGACAAGGTTGAGAAAATTCTGACAAGGGTTCTGCCAGTCACATGGGAAAGCAAAATCACTGCCATTCAGGAATCCAAGAATATTGCTACTCTCAGACTGGATGAACTTATTGGAAATCTTACTGCTTATGAATTGAGAAGGCAAACCGTGAAGATGGATACACCCAAGAAGGAGAGAAGCTTAGCTCTCAGAATTGCTGAAGGTTCAGATCTGGAAGATGATGAGATGGCTATGATCACTAGAGATTTCAAAAAGTACCTGATGAGAGGAAAGGATTCTTCAAGAGGTACAACCTTCAACAAGACAAGAGCTCCTAAGAAACAGACCAATGAGGGTTGCTACAAGTGTGGTAAGACTGATCACATGATCAAGAACTGTCCTCAATGGGAAATTGAGTGGAAGAAAGAAAGGGCTGAACGAAGGAACAGGTTCAACCAAAAAGGAACAAAGGTTCAACCAAGGATATGGTTGCTGCTTAGGGAGAAACCTCAAGTGAAGACTCAGAAGATGAAGCTGAAGAAGAGCAAGCACTAATGGCCATCGGAGAATCAGATGATGAACAAGAGGTAAGTATTCTTAATCTCAAAGACAAGATTAATTTTTTGTCTAAAGAAAGGTTGGCTGAGCTATTACTAGACTTCATTGATGAGTCTGAGATAATTAACAATGAGAAGGAAGTTTTGTCTAGGGAATGTGTGATCCTAAAAGCAAAATGCAAAAGTCTAGAGTCTAGGGCTAATGAGAGTGATAACACAAATGCTGAGTTGAAGAACCAGGTTCTTGAACTTGATAACAGTGTCCTAGAACTTAGGTCTGAAAACTTAAAATTGAAACTAGGAACTGGAAAGAAGAAAGCTGATCACACATATCTCACTCTAGAGGAAAACCTAGGAAAAATGAAGGATGAATTGTATAAAAGGATGAACTAATCAAAGTCCTAAAAGAAGATCTAGGAAAAGTGAAACATGAATTAGCAGAACGTGCAAATGGAACAAGGCCTCTGATGCACTCTCTTGGTTGCAAGAGCATCACAGTAGCAACAAAAGAGGACTTGGCTATGGGACTCAAGCACCAAAGTGGGACCCTAAAAGCAAGTACCTCACACTTCCTGAGAATAAAATATGCACACACTGTGGCAAGACTGGCCATTACAAAAATGAATGTAATGCAAAAGTAAAGGCCAGTCAAAAGAACAAAGCCTTTGTTCAAGAGAAAAGTAAGCTGCCTGGATGGGCAAGAAGGAATTTGATTCATCCTTTTGCCTATAGAAAGGGACCCAAATTAGTTTGGGTTCCTAAGACTAACCCCTGATTTCTTTTGTAGGTCCAAGTGAAAGGATGCAGCCAAATATGGTATATGGATAGTGGTTGCTCAAAACATATGACTGGGAACAAGGACCAGTTCCTTTCACTTGAGAACTTAAAAGGAG
>NW_017675418.1:52179-67795 GCF_001879085.1 Nicotiana attenuata
CAACAGAAGATACAAAGAGCTAATCAAAAGTTTAAAATGGAGGAATCTAAAGAATAGACATACCCATTGCAACTGCCACTAAATTAGATGTTGATGAACCTGGTTCATCAGTTGATCAAATGTTGTATAGGGGTATGATTGGTTCACTCTTGTATTTCACTGCCAGCAGACCTGACATTGTTTTCAGTGTAGGGCTTTGTGCTCGTTTTCAGGCAAATCCAAAAGAGTCTCACTTGACTGCTGTCAAGAGGATACTGAGATATCTGAAAGGCACCACTGATCTGTGCCTTTGGTATCCTAAAGGTAGTAATTTTGATCTAGTAAGATATGCTGATGCTGATTATGCAGGGTTCTTAGTGGACAGGAAAAGCACCTCAGGTATGGCACACTTCCTTGGTTCATGCCTTGTGTTATGGGCTACCAAAAAGCAAAATTCTGTGGCCCTATCTACTGCTGAAGCTGAATATGTTGTTGCTGCTTCTTGTTGTGCTCAACTGCTATGGATCAAACAACACCTGGTAGATTTTGGAATCGAAGTGGGATGTATTCCAATATTCTATGATAACACTAGTGCTATAAGTATGACAAAGAACCCTGTTCATCATAAAAGGACTAAGCACATAGATGTTAGACACCACTTCTTAAGAGATAACTATGAGAAAGGATTGATTTCAATAGAATTCTGTGCCACTGATAAAAAAATAGCTGATATTTTCACTAAAGCACTGAGTAGAGAAAACTTTGAGAGGAACAGGTTGGAATTAGGGATGATTAAGATCACCTAATAGGTCCAGTTCAAAATGCACAATGAAAAAAAAATTGAAAAAAAAATTATTTTTTTTGGTTAGGAGTTCTAACTTTGTGTAAATATCTAGATCAATTCTTACTCAGTTTCATACTTTAATTAGTATACTCCTGTGACATGTGTATATATATGATTCACTGATCTCTTACAAAGTTTCTTCTATTTTGGCATTTGAGGCATGTTCAAGAGAGTTCTAAATGAAGAACCGGGCTCATCAGTATGTGTTCATATGAAAAGCTCAGGTATGTTTTCTATACTCTGCACAATTAGAAAGATTATTTTTCCAATCATGAGCAGAAGTCCTACATTCATCAAATTCCCAGAAATTCTATCCGTTGAGCATTGAACCAGTTTCGTTCTCCTAGAACTCTAATCGGGATGTTTGCCTAAAATCTAGCGAGGCCTAATAATCACTAAGAGACCGGAATTACACCTTGATTAGACTTCTACTTGACCTCTGAAAAGCTGCCGTTACTGCATTTAAGTCTAATCACCTTTAAATACACCACACCCCTCCTTCATTAGTCCATAACCGTCAAAACTCTTCTCCAGTTCTGATCGCCCTCTTCTTGTCCAGAAATCCCAAATATTCTTTCTTCTCAGAAATTCCCAAAACTCTTCCATAGTCGAAGAACCATGTCTAACCCTCAAGATAATCCTGGCACTCCCCCACTAGCATCTCCCTCTAACACATCCTCATCTACTCCTCCTATTGAAAACCCAAAACCTAGGTTTCACAGGCAGAAAATGCTAGCTAGAAAAACTGTAGCCTCTGGAGCTTTAAGGAAAGCTCTAAGTGAGAAATTGAAGGCTAGCCAGAGGAAGGAAAGTCATGCTCAAGAATCTGACTCAAGCTCTGAGTCTGATGATTTTATTTTTGCCAGCGAAGGTGAAGAACATGGGTCATCTGACACTTAAAATATTCAAGAAACTCCTGGTGAGGTAAATTCTTGCTTGGTATTCTCTGATGTTGTTGAAAGTGTAGAAAATAGGTTTGTCTTGGTTGGTCCTGTTAAAGATGTAAAGGGGGTTGATACTAGTAGAAGAGGAGGTAAAAAGAAAGAAAAAGAGAGAAAGGGAGTCAGTGGTGATGTGAAGGGAAATAAGAAAGAAAAAGTATTGACTATCTGTTGTGGTGTTGAAGAAGGTGGCAACAAGTCAGGGGGAAGTGGTTCTGGGGAGGCGGCTGAAGGGCTTGTTAATTTAAGCAAGCAACAAGATGAACCTGGTTCATCTGCTGAGGAGACTCTGGCTGATCTTCTGAAGAAGGTTGGGGCCAGTTACGATCCAAAGAAGCGTAAAGCTTCCACACAAAAGGCTCCAACTGCTTCCAAGCCAACAAAGAAAAGCAAATTGTCATCCCCAAAACCTACTGCACCTTCAGTACCTAAGGGAAGAGCTACCAGGAGCAGGGTCAAACAAAGTGAAGCAGAATTACAGAAAGCTCTGGAAGAGAGCAGGAAGAAAAAGAGGGAGAAGGGAAAAGCAAAGGTTGTGGAGAGTTCTGAGGTTGTAGAAGAAGAAGAAGAGGAGATGGAACTGGTCCATCAAGAAAGAGGAACAACTGAAGAGGTTCCAACACCCAAACCAAAAAGTTCCAAGACTTCTTCCAAGAAGTCTTCCTCTGTACCTGTACCTGCTGAATCTTCTTTAGCCAAAAGAACTAGGTCTGCTATGAAGGGTAAACAAAAGAAAATTGTTGAAGAAGATGAAGAGTGGAGTGGTGGAGAAGAAGAAGAATCTGAGAAAGAACAAGACAGGTTTGCCATCTTTGGCAAAAGAAATTTTTTGAAAGGAAGGCTGCTGAAAGACCTGGATGAACCAGGAATGAGGAGGTTGGTAGATGCTCTTACTGCACAAGGGTGGAAGGACATGGTCCTTGAATTGGATGGCAGGCTGTCCAGGAATGAACTAATTGAGTTTATGGCAAATGCCACTGTGAAAAATAGGGTAGTCTCCAGCCTGGTGAGAGGAGTAAAAGTGGAGTTTGATGCAGTCAAACTGGGTGAGATTCTGGGCATATCTAGTGAAGGGTATGATGATTATACAAGGCAAAGGTGGCCATGTCTCGAATCTCTCCCCACTGCTCTTCAAATTACTAGAAATTTTTGTGATGCTGCAACTGTTGATGATGTACCTGAAGCCAGGTTTGTGCAGAAAAGTGAGATGAGACCTGAGCACAAGGTCTTGTTTGAATTTGTTAACAAGTGCCTGCTGCCCAGACAGGAGAGGAGGCATACTGCCAACTACATGGACCTGGTTCTTATGGAGTGCCTTGTGAGAGGAATGTAAATAAATTGGCCTGCTTTTATTGTCAAATTACTAGACAGGGTCATTAATGGCTCCAAGGCACATAAAACTCCATATGGGTTCATACTGACTACTGTGCTGGACAGGCTAAGGGTGCCTTTGAAGAAATGGGAGATGGCATCAAGCAAGGAGCATTTTGGTGTTAAGACCTTATTGGCTTGTGACTATCCTGTCAATGCCATCCTAGTTGAACCTGGTTCATCTTTGAAGACACCTGTGAACAGCAAGGTTAGGGCTTTGGTTCAAGAGTGTGGAACTAAGGATGCTGAAATTGCTAGGCTTCAGGCTCGTGTTGCTGAATTGGAAGCTAAAAGAGATGGCCTTAGAGCTGAGCTAGCAAAAGAAAAGGAGAAAAGTGATGGGATGCTTCAGAATATGCTCAACCTTCTCCAAACCCAGCCCTCTAGTTCTTCCAAGCCTTAGGTTCTCCAGTTGTTGCCTTCTGAACCAGTCTACTACCCCCCAGTGACCCAGATTAGGGACTTTTTCTGTTTTTGCTCATGTTTGGAAGTTTTTTCTTTCTTTTTGTGGTTTGTAGGTGGAAACATATCTTATCAATGACAACTGCTGTTTCTCTTGTTCTATGAAGATTTTGTTCTTAATAGTTGAATGTGTTTGTTGATTATTGATGATTTAATCCATGTTTTCACTTGCAGTTGCCCAAGTGGCCATGAGTAATTACTAAATTCTGGGATTCACAATGTATGCAACTTTTCGATGATGCCAAAAGGGGGAAGAGATATTGTGCTTTAATCTTTATTATGAATAATGTGATATTTATAACCCAATTAAACCCGGTCCTTGATGATAAGTTAAAATTCTAAGTTAAGTGTTGATGGTTAAGCTGAGTTCTTACAGATTTTTTGATCCATAAAAGCACAGAGTTTGTCATCATCAAAAAGGGGGAATTTGTTGGCCCTAGTTCAGGTGAAGTTTTGAAGAATGACAAATGAACTCAGTCATGGACCAGGTCCATCATGTGAGGCACTAGTATCTATCAACCTAGACATGTGAGATACACGTGAAGGAGATAAGTCTCAGTGATCAAGCAGCAATATCTCCTGAACTAATCGAAAAGGTTGCATATTGGATGAGGAGAGAAAGTCTTTTCATGGGAAGAGGACACAATCCGGATAAAGGATAGGGTTGGAGTTTTTATTGTTCAAAGACTCAACTTCGATGGAAGATCAGCAATTGAGTCTCAATCAAACTCTGATTACTAACTCATTAAATAACAGCGATTGTTCTTTTTTTACAGGCATTGCACAAACGCAGAAGTTAAACTAAATTGAGAGCAAAAGAGCGAGGCAATTTTGCAAGCAATTTATGTGAGATTCAAGTGTGCATTCCTGAAGCTACTTGGACAAGATAGAAGAACCAATTCCATTGTGTCTTTCTTTTATTTTAATTCAATTGTAGTAGGTGTTTTAAAGTTGTACCTTTCCAGCTTTCATAGAAGCAATTGTATTAGGTACTTTGAGTATTCAAGTTAGAGTTAACTTGAAGGTGTCGCAACAGTTAAGGCTGTGTGCTACACTGGGATTAGAGTTTAATCCTTAGGTTTACAAGAGTTTTGTAAATGTTGTTTTGGCTCAGTGATTTTAGTGGAAGTTTGGGAAAATCCTACTGAGTAGTAGGTCATAGTTTTTTTCACCTTTTGAGCCAGGTGTTTTCCACGTAAAAATCTTTGTGTTCTTTATTTTATGTACTCTTTATTCCGTAAATAGTAGTAGTAAGTACACCTAGAAGAACCAGGTTCTTCTAGAGCGAAAACTGGGTACCAGACAAATCACCCCCCTCTTGTGTGGTATTGACGTTAAGAACATCATTGTTTATTGGTGCACGGATTGCACGGGTTGTGGCTTTAGATTCTATTGATGTGGCATGTCACTAAAGTGGTTGTGTTGGATGAGTTGAGGTCATTGGACCTAGAATGGATACTATCGGATTTGATTGTAGCATGTATGGAGGATAATATCGGAAGTTAGCTTAGAAATTGGCTATAGTTCTTGTCGAAGGAGGGAACGTACATGACTTGTTGGTCTGATAAGTGGTTACAAGTTTCTGCGTGTTTCTATAATCATCGGCAATGTACGAAGGTTTTAGAACGAGGTTTTGTTTGATATGAGGTTCATTACCAGTACCAGATTTATTTTTTTAAAATAGCTACAGTGATTAGAAATTATTTCTATGAGTATTTGAGTAATGTGGTATATCATGTGATTGTGTCTTGGGTTACGATTAAGGCTCGATGCAGTTTATTCAGACTTATACAGTGTATAGATGCGAGATTTGGGTCTTATAGGAAATTCCGGATGTTGGAAAATTGGATTCCAAGGTATATGGGCTAAGGTTGAATTAAGGATCTTCAATTAGGTTGTGTCATCAGGCTTATATGGATTAGGGTGACGTGGGGTCACCCCGAGTATGTGCATGGTAAGGTTACACGGCGATTTGATTGCTTTGGAATGACTCTTGGCACGTTGGACGAACGTATGTTTCAGTGGGGGAGAATGTAACAATCCGATCGGTCATTTTGTGCATTTGTACTTCGCTCGCTAGTTTACGGGCATGAGTAGCTCTGTATGATATATTATGACTTGTGCGAATCGTCGATTTTTGTTTTTAGATTATTCAGAATTGATTTGGAAGAATGATTCTCAACTAGGAAGCTTTAAATTGAAGAGTTGACCAAGTTTGACTTTTTAGTATTTGACCTCGGATTGGAGTTTTGATGGTTCCTTTAGGTCTGGATGGTGATTTCGAACTCGGCTGTATGCCCGGATTTGCATTTGGATGTTTCTAGAAGGTTTCAGCACAAATTGGCAAAAATTGGAAATTTGAAGGTTTGGAAAGTTCATAAGTTTGACCGGGAGTTGACTTTGTGGATATCGGATTCAGATTGTGGTTCCGAAAATTGGAATAACTTTGTTATGTCATTTGGGACTTGTGTGCAAAATTTGGGTTCATTCCGGGTTGGTTTGCTATGTTTCGGCGCGAGTTATAAAAATTTAAAAGTTCAAAGTTCTTCAAGTTTGAATTGAGGTGCATTCGTCATTTTAATGTTGTTATGTGTTATTTGAAGCCTCGAGTAGGTCCGTATTATGTTATGGAACTTGTTGGGATATTCGGACGTGGTCCCGAAGGGCTCGGGCATGTTTCGAATTATTTTCGGACCATTTTCCTTCATTTTAGCATTTGCTATTCTGCTGAGTTCTGGGCATTTGGTTTCCTTAATCGCGATCACGGAGTATGGATCGTGATCACGTAGAGTTGTTTGAAGGCTGGGAGAAATTGTTCATCGCGTTCGCGAGTCCTCAGACGCGTTCGCGTAGGTTGCTGCAATTTCAACATCGCGTTCGGGTAAGCCTGCACGCATTCGCATAGTATGTTTGACTGAGCTGGGCAGTGGCCGCTTCTTCTTCGCGTTCGCAGTGTTTGTTACGCAATCTCATAGAGTAATTCTGGTGGCAGTATATTTTGTTCGTCGCGAACGCAATGGACTTCAAGTACTTTATTTCGGGGGTTTCGGCCATTTTACATTTTGGGAGCTATGCAGCTTGGATTGAGGTGATTCTTGAAGAAATATTCACCGTGTGTACTGGGATTAGTGTTCTCTACTCATTTTAGATCTTATATCATGAATCTATCTTCATTTTCGGCATTTGATTGAGGGTTGCAAAAGAGAAATTGGGGGTTCTATCCTAAAGTTTTATAATGTGAATTTTTGAGTTTTGAACATCGATTTGGAGTCGGATTTGAGTGAAACTAGTATGGTTGGACTCGTAATTATATGGGTTCTCGGATTTTGTAAGTTTTGTCGGGTTCCGAGGCGCGGGCCCAGGTGTGACTTTTGGCCGGTTTTGGGTTTTGATTAAGGATTCGACCTCTATCATTTGGAATTGTTTCCTTGGGCTTTATTTGATGTATTTGAGTTGCTTTTGGCTAGTTTCGAGCCGTTCGGAGGTCGGTGAGAGCGGAATGGCATCTTTGGAGAATCTTTTGGCTTGCTCGGTATTGGATTTGACTTGTTCGAGGTAAGTAACTTGGTGCGGAGGGTATGAAACCCCGAATTATGTATTATGTGTTTGGTGTTGAGGTGATGCACATGCTAGGTGACGGGCGTGTGGGCGTGCACCGTCTAAGTTGTAATTCCGTTATTTCCGTGGTACTGTGTTGTTACCCGATCTTATCTGTAACCATGAAATCTCTACGTACTAAAGTAATTGAGTTGTCAATCATGCTAGAGATTTTATTTAGGCTATATATTGGTACTGTTGGGACCCATAGTGGTCGCTTCTTGCTGTTGACTTGTTGATTTCATTAACATTTTGTACTAAGTGATATTCATTTATTACATATCATATTTCAGTCTCTGGTGTTATTTATTGATACATCATATCATCATTTTCGGGCTAGTTTCATGACATTGTGAGCCCGTGAGAGAGAGACTGGAGAGATTGATGACTGAGTGAGGTCGAGGCCTGATTATGAGTGACATTTATGGGTCGGGCTGCAGGCCACAACGGGTTTTACGGATTTATGATAGCGCTTGGGCTGAAGGAGCCCCTCCGGACTCTCCACGTACCTCAGTGAGCGCAGTTGATAATATATATATATATATATATATATATATATATATATATGTGTGTGTGTGTGTGTGTGTGTGTGTGTGTGTGTGGATCGGGTTGCACACCGCAACGAGCCTTATGGATATATATCTGAGGATCGGGTTGCACGCCGCAACGAGCCTTATGGCTATATATATATGTAGATCGGGTTGCACGCCGCAATGGGCCTTATGGCTATATGTGGATCGGGTTGCATGCCGCAGTAGGTATTACACAGTGCTGAGTGATTGAGTGTGCTGAGTATTGAGCATGGTGAGAGAGAATGCGAGACAGTAAGATTTAGTACTCTGAGAGTGTGAGTACATCAGTTCATAACTGAGATGCATTGTTTTTGACATGCGTACTTGAGATACATGCATAGAGATGAATTTCCTTCTACTACCCGGTTTTGGTGACATTCATGATTTTACCTGTATCTTGACATGTAGGCATAGAGATGTATGTTCCTCATGCCATCTGAAAATGAAACATTTACCTGTTGAAAGCTTTTTGGGAAAAATTACAGATTTCAAGCGTAATCATACTTTTGGCGATTGCAGTAAAAGATTTGGATTTTCACTGATCTACTTGAAAAGAAGACCTATTTTCTGGAACTATGAACGAGCCGAGCATTTTATCTCTGAGTATTTCTTTATTGCTTTCATTATGTGGTTATGAACTGTTGTTGGCTATTGGATGTTGGACCTGGCCTTTGTTCCAGCTCGTTACTACTTTCAACCTAAGGTTAAGTTTGTTTCTTATTGAGTACATAGGGTCGGTTGTAGTCATACTACACTTCTGCACCTTGTGTGCAGATGTTGGATGTTGATGCTGCTGTGATCGACGAGAGCTGGAATTGAAGACGTACATGCATTCCGATTGTAGCTGCCTCTTGTTCATGGTAGCCTTAGATTCTTAAAAATCTGTTTATGTACATTTCGAACAGATGATATATTCATTTCATACCAGCTTTGAAAATTCTAATCTTAGAAACTCATGAGTTGTACTACCAGTCCTTGAGAAATGTATAAGATTCAAATATTTTCTTTTACTTATAAACTTCATTGAAAATTAGATAGTCGTTAATTGGCTTACCTAGCGGGATGGGTTAGGTGCTATCACGACCGGTTGGATTTTGGATCGTGACACCCACTCTATACTCATCTAGCAGATGGGGAAAGACCTAAAGACATCAAACTAAGAGAGGTCTTCCTAAATGATGAGTGGCGAGAAGACAACACTGAGATGCAATGGTCTAAAACAATAAAGGAGGTGTTGCATGAGGTGGAACTTAAATTGTGTGATGATAAACATGATAAATCAATATATAAGCCAGATATCACAGGGACTTTCACAATTTCTTCAGCTTGGGGCATTCTAAGATAGAAAAGGGGGCGATATACGATTGATTTGAATATATGACAAAAGTCAATACCTTTCAAAATGACATTCCTCACCTAGACGGCAGAACATGATAGAATTCCACTAGATGAAAGAGTGTCTGGGGATTCAGCTAGTGGAAACATGTTATTGCTGCAAGACACCTTCTATTGAAACCAATGAGCATGTATTTTTCTTAGGGGATTTTGCAAAGGAAGTTTGGACTAATTTTGGTGGACTTTTTTGTATTTCTTGCAGGAATGTACATTTGATCCAACTGCTATACTTATGGTGGAATTACAGAGTCAAGAATACAGTGGCAGCGTTTATAACCAAAGTGTCACCTCCGATACTAATGTGAGAACTGAGAAGATCAAGATTTGCGAGCAAATATGGGTCGGAGCTCCCTTCTATCCAAAGGTCTGCGACGTTAATCCTTCTAAACCTTTAGTAGATTGTTAAAATGAAGTTTGGAAGGCTGCAAAATGAATTAAGTTGGGAAAGGATGCAGATGTTAATCGATCAATCATAGAATATGCAAGTTAGTGAAATGGACAAAGCCACCCCTACTGTCATACAAATTAAATAGTGATAGTTCTAGTTTTTTTGAAGTATATGGAGCTGAAGGAGTTATCCGGGACTGCAATGGGAATTTTATCTTAGCATATTCCTTTTTTTTTTTTGGGAACGGGCACTAGCAACTGGGGGGAGGGGCAAGCAATGCTCTTTGGGCTGCAACTATGTCTTTCGAGAGGTCTAACCAATGTAATTGCAAAGGTAGATTCGCAATTACTAGCATCCACGGTTAAAGAAGAAGCAAGCACACCATGGAGGCTGATTCAAACAGTAGAAAAATCAGCCCGATTGTGAGGGAAAAGCGAGCATGTGTCAAACACTGTTACAGGGAGGCAAATAAAGTAGCGGACAAGTTAGTAGCCATTAGTCACATTCACAAAAACCGTATTATCTTCTCCAATTTTGCTGGTCTTCCAAGACAGATTAGAGGACTTCTCAACTTGGATAGACTAGAGATAACATTCTTCAAAATCAGACTAATTAAGAAAAACAAGAGTCCCACTTTTTTGTTTTTTAAAGTAGTGGTTAGACCTATGTTGTATGGGACAAAGTATCGGGCAGTCAAGAACTCACATGTCCAGCAGATAAAAGTAGCTGAAATGAGGATGTTGACATAGATGTGTGGGCACACTAGGTTAGATAGAATTATGAATAAAATTATTCAGGACAGGGTGGGAGTGTCACAAGATGCGAGAGGCAAGGCTAAGATGGTTCGGGCATGTTAAAAGGAGGAGCACAGATGCCCCTGTCAGGAGGTTTGAGAGGTTGACCTTGGGGGGGGGGGGGGGGTAAGAGGAAGGGTAGAGGTAGGCCAAAGAAGTCTTGAGAAGAGGTGATCAGGTGGGACATGGCGCAGCTTGAGCTAACCGAGGACATGCCTTGATAGGAGAGTGTGGAGGTTGAGAATTAGGGTAGAAGGTTAGTAGGTAGTCGAGCGTTTCCCTTTGCTTTCCTTAGTCAATAGTATTAGTGTTAGTATGGTATCCCTTTTATCCTTAGCTTGCTGTTACCACATATCTTGTACCGTTATTACTTGCCATCAGTACTCTTTTAGTTTGCTATCAATACATATTTTGTACCGTTATAACTTGCTATCAGTATTTCTTTTATATTTTCTTTTGCTATCTTGGATTTAGTTTTTTAAATATCTAGATTTATATTTCTTGCTATCAGTGCCACTTCCATCTTTTGTTTAGCCGAGGGTCTATCGGAAATAGTATCTCTGCCCTTCTAGGGTAGAGTAAGGCTACGTACATCCTACCCTCCCCAAACGTCACTTGTAAGATTATACTGGATTGTTGTTGTTGTATAATATCCCTTTGACATCACGATTATCACAAAATAATTATTAACAATAAATGATCAATTAAGAGAAGAATCTAATTCCCTCACCCCACCCCCTTTCTCAACTCCCTTGAGGAAAATGTAAGGCAAGTAGATGAGTCTTATCTCAGACTAATGCGGACAATTAATTAATATTTCAGTAGTTAGACATGGATTAAACATTAATTCTAGAACTTCACCAAGAAAAGAGAAGAAGAAAAGCACATGATTTATACGCGCATTGCCTTAAAATAATATATAAAGTAAGGTTGGACATCACATCTAGTCACATCATAGGAAGAAATATAAGCAGACCCAAAATGTCCACTAAGCTGACAAGCAACTTAAGACATTTTCTAATTTAGTAAAGTTAGTGATGATTCTATTAATTTTAAAGATGCTGGTCATAATGATACATAGAAATTTATTGAAAACACATAAAACAATTCTAGAATTGTTAGGAAATACATATTTATATGGATGTTCACTAATCAAATATAACTCTCACTACTCTTCTACATTATGTAGATAACCCCCACTACTTCTCACCAGTATTGTTGTAACTCCCTCACCTTCATAACCTACTCATGATCTTCCTTCATGATCTCAAATGCTTAATGGCATACTTATGGAATTCTTTTGGTATACCTCTATGTTGTACTATAAATAGAGGATGAGAACTCATTTTGTAATACACTTGAATACATGGAAGAAATAAGAATCTCTTCTCTCTTGCTCCCTACATTCTTGTCTATTTTCTTGTTTTATATTATTACTTTGAGCTAAGTTTTGTAACACGTTATCACCACGAGTCTCTATCCAATTGATTTACTACATCTACAAAATTGTCTTACATCAGAAAAAGCATATGTCTGTTGTGCCTGATATTCCTCTGGAAGAGATGAGTTTTTCTTTTCCATTTAGCAATTTCAAATAATGGTATGAAATATAATAAAAGGAATAACAAGGTTGAGGAGACTAGTACATCGTGAAAAGGCATATAATGCTAAGATACGTTTTCTATTTTTTTTAATTAATTCATTTTCTTGTTAGTTTTTCTCAAAGGTTCTTTATTTATCGGAAAAATTTCCAATACTAAGTATTACTTTGTAAAGTTGAAAATACTTAGATGTAAATTAATTACTACTCCATGTTTTTCTTTCTAATAATATTGTAAGTTTAGTCTAATCTCTTTCATCTAATGTTCAGGTTAGATGTTATATGAGAATCAGAAGCATATAATGATGCAGCTAAATGTTACATAATAAACCAGAGACCAAAGATGTACATAAATTAAGGAGCTACGCCAGCTTTTGCAAAGTGATTTGAAGAACTTTGATTCCTTTGTTACCGGTAAATAGATACTTATTGTGTAACACATATATGAGTTTACTTTTATTACTATTAAAAGTAGTATACCATGAAAGTCTCAAGGGTGAGTCTACCTTGGCATATTATGCCATTAATTAAGGATAAGACGGTGGGTTCAAGTCCCAACGCACCATGAGGGTAAGACATAGGATTTTGAGTCCTGATGATCCATGATTGTAAAAGTTGGGTTCGAGTCCCAACTCATTATGGCCTAACATGTCTTTATATGGGTCAGGCATTGGGTTTGAGTTCCAATGCACCATATGGATGACATAGTGATGACTAAAGAAAAATAATGTATTTTTCATGGAAAAGCATGAATCTTGTCCCACTTGATTTGCACCATTCTTGAAGTGAATGTGGTAGCAATGCATAATAAGTAAATGAAGACAAGTGGTTGACCAATGAACATGGGCGTGTCATTGATCAAATAATAATAGTCATCATTATGGTAATTGTAAAAATGAGAACAATAAGGGTTCTCGAAGTAATCCTTCAATAGGTGAAGGAAATATTTACCATCAAATTGGTATGAAAAATTTATAAAGCACGTCGTGATAATTATACTCCATTCTTTGAAGAGAATGTGACTTGTGCATTGAGAATGCATATTCATTCCTGAAGGTGAATGAAACAATATGTGATAAAAGTAATGAATAAAGACGTGCAATGCATGATTGGATACATACCACAACTCACCTCTAAGGGAGGTTTGAGAGAAAGAGAGATAATGAATATTAGTGTGTGATTACATGAATATGTCATTAGTCGCGTACATGTGGTACGCCAAAAATAATTTGACATGCCTTATAAAAAATTATTAAAGGGAAAAGTAAAGCAAGAAATGATTTTGCTTATGATGATTTTGACCATGACAATTATTATGATATGATTTTCTCCGTGAAGGAGACATTCACCATATGGATGGTGTGACAAAAGATTTTATAGTACAAAATCAATTAAGAGCTCCGGAAGAGCTAATTTGTTACTACCCGGATGAATGAAATTATTCATGACATTGATATTGTAGGAAGTCTCAAACGGAATTTTTGAGTTTCAAATATATTAGCCAAAGTGGTTGGCATATCGGGACTGTGAGCACGTGATTTTTGCCCTAAGTAATAATTCCCAAAATCTCAAACAAAACAATTTTTTCTAGCATTTTTACAAATTTTTGTGAATTTTGTGGCATTTTTTGGCAATTGTTGCATTTTTGTTTGTTTGTGCATTTTAATCCATATGAAAATACAAAAAAAAATGTGCATTTTTGCATTGAGGATTTAATTTCATATTTTTAGCATTAATTGATTTTAGAACAAATGTTAAGAAAATAACAAAAAAAAGGGGGGTCCATTTTGCATTTTGGCATTAGTTTGTATTTCTCTTTAGGAATTAATTAGGAAATATAATTGTTAGAGTCAATTTGTTTTAGTTTTATTTTTAGCATTTTTTTTTATATATATAAAAATATGAAAATAAAATACAAAAGCAATTAAAGAAAATACAAAAGAAAACAATTGGGTTTCATTAAAATGCCCGGAATTGGGCCAGATCTTGTTTAACAAATCCCAGCCCAATTTTGCCCAGTTCCAGCCCAAAACGCTGGCCCAAACGCCTTGCCCGGTCCGTCTCCCTTGCCCAGCCCTAACGACGTCGTTTGGTCCTAGTCAATCCTGGCCGTCGAGGTTTCATGATCTAACGGCCAGGAAGCTAGGGTCAATTAATATATATATGTCCAAACACACCCCCCTACCCCCCTCACCACCCCTCTCTCACCCCCATCCCTTAGAGACGCACATAGCCGCCGGTATAACACCACCGCGGCCCCGCCTTCCTCCGCCGTCCTCCGCCCTAGCGCCGCCGGCGGCGGCGATGCTCCGATCAACCCCAAAATTACACCCCAGATTCCCCTTCTCCTCCTTTACCTGAATCCACTGTCCTTTGCTTTTCGAATATCCGTTCAAAAGTTTCCGGCCAAGTCGCAAACTCACCCAAAATGGCCCAAATTCGTACCATATGTCCCTTATCCCTCCCTCATCATTAATCCCTAACCAGAATCATTCGAATATTGCCAAAGCTTCTCGAATTTTAGATCTTAGACTGGCAGAACCCTAGCTCAGAAAATCTTGGGGGATTTTGGACCGTAATTTCCCTAATCATGTGTGTTCTTTTGAAAACACACGATTAGGGATGTTACGTGTCAAGAATCCCGGAGGATTCAAACAAATGGCCGGTCAGAGTTTCCCCATGGTCAGTCGAATGCTCTAATTCAGTAAGTTTGCTGATTTCTTCTATTTTTTGATTCTTATTTTGGGGTTCCGTATCTGTTCTAAGTTTAGTTTACGATTTGTTTTGAGTCTGGTCAATCCTGTTTGAGCTTTGTTTGGATTTCAATTTGTTCCTCAGCATCTGAACTGATTAGTAATCTCTTATGGTTGCTGTTAGTTAGCATTAGTTTAGTTTAGTTTAAATCAGTTTAATTAGTAATCGTATTAACAGTTCCATGTTTAGGGTTTAATTAAGTTTTATGATTTGTTAATGATCTTCGTGGAGGTACTGTTCTCAGTCTTCATGTTTGATTTAAATTTATTCCAATAGGTCTAATTTTTGTTTAGTTTAGTTAGTTGATTCATGAGTGGTCACTGCAATTTGTAGTTCATGGTTAGGTTGGATTTCATGATTGGTTAATTGTGCAAAAATTCAATTTGGTGGGATCTTTTGGCTATAGCTGAACAAGATAGTGACCAGCAATTACAGTAAAAGGGATTTGGTCTGGCCAGTGATTTCAGGAGGTTCAAAGGGTAGTTTAGGCATGGGAAAAGGGCACTTTTATCAGATTTGGTAATTTTTGAAGGGGGGTTAAGGATAGAATAGGGATTGTAATAAGTATAGAACCTTCTAGGATGGACTATAGTGTAGGTTTTAATAAACTTAGGGTAGTTACTTGTGTAACAAGTCAGAAAAGTAAAGGGTAAACGCTGAAATTAGAATAGGGACTAAGGGGTAAAAGGAAAATCTGAAATTAGACCCTAAGTTCACCTATAAGTAGGCATTCATTTGCCTTGATGAAGAAGGTTTTTTGGGTAGACATCTAAACCCCCTCCCAAAAGGCATTATACAAAGCTTCTGGAAGCCTAAAATTCCTTCAGAATAATACTAATATCAGCATTAGGATCAGAAACAAGCTGGTTTATGAGTGTACTGTTCAACATTTGAAAGTTGCTGCAAAGAGAGTCATTAG
>NW_017675419.1:0-15201 GCF_001879085.1 Nicotiana attenuata
TTGTCAGCCCTAGCTGTGTGCCTTGGGAACTCCCCATTTCTACCATAGCCGGGTCAACATTGTCCCAAGGTCGAGCGTCGACGAACCTCGAGGGAGGAAAATCGTCCATAGCCTTGTAGCCTCGAGCCTTCGAGATGATCTTCTACGGTGCCTCGATGACGAGGAATTGGACCCTCCGATTTTACCGTATACAATTAGCTATACGTTCGTTCGAATCCAGTAACTTTTGCTTAAATTATGTATTTATATTAAAAAAATTCGTAAATATATAAATATATATATATATATATATATATATATATATATATATATATATATATATAACTAAGACGAGTTATGAACTCAATAACTTATAAGCTTCAAATGCTAGCTCCGTTTCTGATTAAACATGAATAGATAACTTAAAAAGAGAATGTTTAACTTATTAAAATTGATCAAGTTACAGTAAACGCATAAAATTTATCAACATCATCAATAGATAAGACCATATAAAAATTTTAACACGACCAATAGCTAAATCTTAGCTTGTTTAGCCTTATTTGTGTAAATCAGCTCTAGTTTGGGATCATAGTTAATTTTTTTATTATACGTGAACTCAATTGAAAGTGAATTCATTTATCATGTATGCATAATTCAAAAAAGAAGGAAAAAAAAACCCATTTTAGGACAATCAAAGGGTATTGTGGCAAGACAATTTCGTTTTTGCTAGTTTAATGGAGATTTCACATTATTGAGAAGATTGATAAGTATAACAACGAAGTTACAACATAATGTGACCTCTTCTATATATATATATATATATATATATATATATATATATATATATATATTTTTTTTGGTAAAGATCGATGTGACATATTTCTCTCCGTGTAGTTGATTTCATATGCCAGTGGCAATGGGGCGGGGCTGGGGTTGGTTTGGGTTTGGGGGAATCTTTAGTGGGCTGGTGCATGTGGGTGGGCCAAGACCTAAACGAGTTAAGGAAACAGATTACTTAATAAACTATGAAATTAATTTATTTAAAAATAGATGAGGATCTAATGTAACATGATCAGATTCAACGAGTGATAAGAAGGTAGAAGAAAAAGAAAAAGTTTGATTTGATATAAATTATGAAAAAATTTAATTAATTTAATAGAATAGGACAGATGGAACAGATTGTAAGTGGAGAAAAAAAATCATATAAAGCAGTACGAGATGAGATCTAACAAGATAGCCACCCTCTAGCCTAGCTAGCCCACCCCATTGTCATTCTCATAATTATAATGCATGATTATCATGAAAATTTATCTAAGAAAAGCTATAGAGTGTCGTAATAAACTATCTTCATCTTTCTGTTTCTTCGTTTTTGTTGAATTTATTGCTTTCAGTTGGAAAAAGGAGGATGAGGATTACGTGGAGGAAAAAATAATATCTTATATATTGAAAGGAATTGAAGAACATATTAAATGCTACCATCATCATAGTAATCAAATAACATCAATATGTCTCATAAAGACAGAAAAAGATGACAAATTGATATGAAAAAACGTTTGGATAGAGCTATTGAGAAACTATTACTTCTGACTTGGCTTGATTATCCTCACTCCTCAGTTGCTAGATCTATAATATTAGACGGGTTTGGTCGATGCTTGTAATTTTTGCTTAAATTTTATATTTATATCAGAAAATTTATTAAAAATATATTAATTTTTTACTTACGAACTAATTAACTAAAAGGAGCTATTGGTTCGATAGCAAGTGCAAAATTCATAAACTAACTGGATAAGTTTGAGTATTCTTAAAAGTTCCAATTCATTCATGGATAAGTTTATTCAGAACAAAAAGCAAACTCATCAATTCATTTATTGGATAAGCTAACTGTCATTATACAACAACGTCGAAATAAGGATAACCAGAAAATAGTAGATGAGGTTGTTATCTTATTAACGATATTTGTGTACCCATTATTTTGACCACATGGAATTGATGACTCATGTCCTCAATCATATATGATAGTATCAGATTTATATTATGGCATTGTCCGATGCAAAACGCTCAATTGATTTTTGGCCCTCACATTTTCGAGAGAGATATTTCGAAATGCCACATCCCGAGGACGAGGCGTCGTGTGGCCAATTGAATCTTTTTGCCAGAAAATTATACAGTTGATTATATAATCAAGTAATCAACCCAGTTAATGCAAGAAAATTTCTAAAATCGCAGCTAAGAAATGTTTTAAGTAATTGGTTCAGCTGTCTGTAGGCATATAAATTTTAGCAAAATAAAATTCATAAAATAATTTGAATTATATAAATTCAAGATATATTGGTCCAAATAAATACCACGGACTAACATAATTGAATTAATTATATAAGTCCAGTATATATGTGTTAAATAAAGAAGTCTTAATCCATTGAGCTAGCCCATTTAATTGGGCTAAAGTGATGAGCTCACTTCATTAAGCCCAATATGTCATCTTCCTAAAGGCCCAGCTTGGTGCCACGTGTCAAATGACGTGGCGTGCCAAGTCAAACAGAAGAGCCAACAGGATTGTGCCACGTGTCAAAATGACAAGGCATGCCAAGTCAAATTAAAGGGCCAATTAAACCTCGTCATGTGTTCAAGTGACATGTTCTGGCCAATCAAATACGGCCTTGTCACACTTCAATTTGGTTGGTCGAAAGAGTTTGTTCTTATCATAACTCCTCCATCCCATAATTATAAATAGGTGTCTTCATAACTCAGAAAGACACCAGAAGTTATAACAAGAAGCAAGAGAGAACTCATTCAAGAACCAGCTGCAAGCCATTGGATTAAAAATACATCAAGATCAGACCTCAAACACTTGGATTAAAATAAACTAAAGTTCAAAAAAATACATCAAGCTCGAAGGCTCTTTTATTTACTGTTGGAAAGAAGAATCAGAGGATTCATAGAGATTGTAATACTCAAATATTCAAAATAAAATACTAAGATTGTCGCAATATTTTTCGGCCTTGATTTTATTTTCTCGAGGCAAATTTATTGTCTACACTGTCAACTGCAACGTTTTTGCATTTGTTTCAATTTCCTTGCCCATGGTCTTAGGGGCTAGGAGCAGAACGTAAAAACAACTGCAAAAAAATAAATTAAAATCTTTGACTTGTTATAAATATATATTATGTTATGGATGTTCATTTAGTACTTCAAGTTTCCTGAAGAAGCTTATCCATTTGGGATTCCGTCGTAAATATATTTATCTATTTGGTACTCTATTAGAAATAAGCCTCCTGAAGAAACTTATCATTTCGATACTCCGTCATGAATAAATATTACCCCCCGTAGAAGACAGCTTGCAGTAGCAACTTGCCGTAGCAACTTACACAACAACTTGGAGTAGCAACTTCCTTTCTTCTATAAATAAAGAAGATTTCAATTCATTATGTACATGAGTTTGAAGTTGAATAATACATCACTTTCTTTATACTTGTCTTCGAATTATTTACTTAACAATCGTTATTTTATAACATGACTGGAATTGTTATCCCATATTCTATAGCCAAAAATTTTATCAGATATTTTTAGGGAGAATACAAACCCAAAATGATAACTCTCAGCTGTTATCATCAAATAAAATTACAGATGAACTTGTTATTGATTTAGGATTGGGCCATCCCAAATCAACCTTTGTGAAGGTCTTCTGGTCCTACTTTTCGGCCCAATAGCTGCTTGTGGGACATCCTTGCAGGTATCCATATTGGGCTGGGCTGATTCATAACATTTAGTCTCAGTTTATAGTAAAAATTGTACGGGGTAGCCATTTTTTAAAGTGGTATTTACTTTTTATCCAGCATTTTTAATGCTTAGCAATAGTAGCCACTAGTCTATAAAATTAATATGAAAAGACTGTGTTACCCTTTCTTCTAGTATCTCTTTCATGTGTTAGGGAGAAGAACTGTGCCGCCGTCTGTAAGGAAAAAAGTCCCCTTTTCGGCCAGTTACTCGTGAATTGTCAATGGTACAGGAGCTCAATTCCAAGTATCAGAAGGAGGTATATTTTTTTTTTAGAAGGCAAATATCACGTAAAAAATTATTAGACAGGTAAGAGTTCCCATGCTTGAGCTTGAAACATGATCTCTTCTTAGCACACAGGATGTTTCCTTGCTATGAGAATGTTACCAGTACTGGCGCTTCTCATAATAGAAAGTTAGTATAAATTACATGCCAAGGAAACGACACTACTAAAAATTCGGTAAAAAGCGACCATATATAGCGACCAACGTTGGTCGCTTATCTCAATATAGCGACTAAAACGCGTCCAAACAGGCTTGACCGCTATATTGGTGGTCCATTTACCTTAGTCGCTAATTTAATATAAATTAGCGACCAACTTTGGTCGGTAGAATATTTTAATAATATAAATTTAGCGACCAACGTTGGTCTGTATATTTAAATTACGATATTTTTTTAATTATTATAATTCAACAATTAGCGATCAACGTTGGTCTGTAAATTAAAATATATATTATTTTAAAAAATATATATTTAACAATCTGGGTTCATAAGCGACCAACTTTGGTCGCTTATTTTTAATTTTTAATTTTTTTTAATATATAAGCGACCAACCTTGGTCGTTAATTTTCAGGATTTTTTTCAATAAAATCTGGGTTCATTAGCGACCAACCTTGGTCGCCAAGTTTTAATTTTTTAATATTTTTTTAGATAAAAGCGACCAACCTTGGTCGCTAATTGCCAGAATTTTTTTTAATAGGTTAGCGACCAACTTTGGTCGCTTTTCTAGGTAATAATTTTGGCATAAAATGCCTGTTTTGGCAGCTACACCACCTGCCAGCATACCAAAATCCCTAAATAACAATATAATTCAATTCATAAACTACAATTTCAATACCAAAATCTCCACAACAACCCAACAACAACAACACAATTCAAAAAACACATTAAAACCAACAAATTAAAGTTCAATAGAACTAACAAATTAAACTAACAATACTAAGTTAACGCTTATTACAACTAGTTCAAAACCGGTTCTATTTGTCTAGGTCAAAGTATATAAAAGTCAACGAGTGTTTTGTACAACATCATTATCATCACCGTATGATGAATTTTCATCAACAAGACGGTATACAGAAGGGTCTACTTGTCGAAGACGGGAAGAACGATCACGGGGAGGACGGGAGGAACGAGCACGGGGAGGACGGAAGGAATGCTCACGTTCAAGTCGAGCCTCTAGCGATGACTCACGAGACCGGGGAATCAGAAAAGTTCCAGAAGCTAGGAGATTTTTGAGCTGAGCTTGCATGCTATGGTACTAAGCTTGCATGCCAATGTACTGAGCATCTCTAAGCTTTTCTCTTTCCTTGGCCGCTTCTAGCTCGGATGTGAGCTTTGTCACAGTCTCCCGCATAGCCGAGAGGCTCTCCCCATCAAGTTGCTCGCCTTGCGAGGGAGTCCCTATTCCTTGCATTCCACACATATAGCGATGGAATTTCTTAGTAGGAAGCCCGTATACCTTCCCCCATTTTGGACCGCCAGCAGCATCCATCCATATTCTTTCAGCATCCTCGTAGTTGGATTGGCTCGCCCGACTCATTAGGTGGTTGACTGTGTATGAATTCCTCCACGTCAGCTGTGAAATGACCCTATAAGAAAAATTACATTGAATTAGTATTTCAAAATTTATATAAAAGTAAATCAAAATACTTAATGAAAAGTAAAAACTTACTTGTACAGTCGAGGCTCGTCCCTCGACCCACCTTTCTTGATCCGTCTCTTTCTTCTTCTTTACAATACGAGTCTCCTTGAATAGCTCATCTTGGTTCATTAGATGCCCCAACTTCTTTTCCTGAAAATTCATAAATTTTAGTTAATAAACAGAATAGATATACTTTGAAAATTAAAATAAATCAAGCAATTACGTACCAATCTTCTTTTTATTGTCCCTAGGCTGATCGCACCTCCAGTGTGCAAGGAGCCTCTATTCTCAGATGCGCGAGCTTTCTGTCCTTTTCGGCTCTTCTCTAAGAACTTTGCGGTAAGCTATTGCCTTTGCGAATCCTCCCATAAATTTTGAAGCAACCAGTCAGGCTTCTAGTTCAACTTTCTAGCTTTGGAGAAACTATGCGACAACCGCTTGCGATCTTTGTGATGAAAATTTGCAGCCACTTCCGCGCTATAGCGGTGTTCCCATATACACTTGCTCTGTATTTCAAAAGTTAAATATTATATGGAAATATCATAAATATAAATAATTATACTGCTTAAAAGAACATTTATACCTTAAATTGATTGAAAATTTGCTCCTTCAGCGAGAATGAGAATTCACTCCAAGTCGCGTAAGGGCCATCATAAAGCTTTCTGGTGGCTTTGGTGATTATCCTCGTAGTAATATTACTCGGGATGAACCTACAATTTAACAAAAAACACATTAATATCTTAGTACAAACTGTACAAAACAATAAACGTAAAAATAACAAATAACTCTTACCCATCACCCTCAGGGACTATAATGATCCCGCATCATCAGCATCACCGTCCGAAGCATGTATATCAGAGGCATGTGTGGAAGGTGTAGGGGGTCAGAGCTACTATCTCGCAGGCGAAGGCCTGAAATAGATAGAGTCGCTGATGAAGATGGCTGCGATTCCTGTGACTGCGACATAGCTGGATGGACCGCAAGTGGTTGTGATACTGATTGCTGTGACCCGAGTGGCTGTGACACTGATGGCTGTGATCCATGTGCATGTGACATGGATGGATGCGATCCATGCGATGCAGATGGTTGCGATCCACGTGGTCGTGAGGCAGCTGGACTGTATGCCGGACGTATAGTCCTATGGCCCTGTGATGAAAGACCTGGTGTCTGCACGAAGGTTTAGGGCTCGTGATGCCGTGGCAACTCAGAATAGCCCTGGGGTGGAGGATAAGACATAGGCATAGGAATAGGCATCTCTGAAGAGGGTGGAAAAGATGGAGTATAATACATATTTAGATTGAAACATATAAGAAATACATATTTCTGCATAATATAATACAGAAATTGTTACCTCGACCCTTGCCTGTCATCTGCATAATATAATACATATTTAGATTGAAACATATAAGAAACTAGCTATAAACGATAGTTATTAAAGAAACCAACTTTTTAAAGCTCATCGACGTATTGTTCCTCGTCCGAAAATTCTTCTTCCTCACTAGTTTGAGCTTCATCAGTTGATTCTTCTTCCTCGTTTTCTATAATTGTTACTTCATTTATATAAACTTCTTCCAATATGTGTTCAGGATGTTCCAAATCATTTTCTAAAAGTTCGTCCACTATTTGGTGAACACTGGAGATATCGTTTTGATATGCAACATCTAACACATTCTCGACTTCCACCCTACCTACAGGCTTAGTTTTTATTACAACCCATCAATCGGACTTATTCCGCTGCAATGGATAAGGAGCATAATACACTTGCCTAACATTATGTGCAATTATAAAAGGATCATAGCGATCATACTCCCTCGTATGATTAACCTCAATTATGTTGTATTGGTTGTGTACTCTTGTACCTCTTGTTGGATTTGGGTCAAACCACTTGCATCTAAAGAGTATCAATTTCTTATATGGCCAACCTGTATATTCTAGTTCTATTATTTCTTTGAGCACACCATAATAATCAATATCTCCAACTTGGTTGCCATCACCACCTTGAATCCACACTCCGCTGTTGTTGCTATTTTTTTAGAGCAATCCTCTATATGAAACTTATAACCATTCACAACGTACTTAGACATTGTTGTGACCTGAAGCCCAGGTCCCCAAGATATATCTTTCAAAAATTGATTTACACCATTATTTGGATCATTTACCTACATATTGTTAAAAAAATTCATAAGTTAGCATAACTTCCAAACATTGTTTACCTACATAGTGTTAGAATATTATAAGGATAAACTTACAAATTGTTATAACCACGTATCAAATCTCGTATATACAGCATCATGGCCAAATTGACCCACGAAGTGACTGTGACACATCAAATATTTTAGTAGTTGCATTGAGATGTAATCACAGTAAATTTTATATTTTGATAACTACTAAATCAATACTTACTTGAGAAATGGTACAACTTTGGGATAATTTAGCAATACATGAAGTGTAGCTGACTTGTGCTCCATATTCTCTTTCTAACAACCTTAGAACATCGGCCTGGTTGATTGAATATGGACATAGGCGGATATAATGGATCATTCACACATTCTACCGTGTGCCTATTGGGCCGATTCCTAGCACATGGCACATTACTCTCAAAATAATAAGAACAAAAATGAGTAGTTTCCTTTGCAAGATAAGCTTCGCATATATATCCTTCAATCCTATTCCTCTGCTTAACAAATTGTTTGCTTTTGCCAATTGTCCTACATAATTTCAGGTTAGCTAAGAACATTCAAATAAAACAGAAAATTACATCAAACTTATAATATTACCTCTCAAAGGGATACATCCATCTGCATTGAACAGACCCTCCAAGTCGTGCCTCGTGTACAAGGTGGATTGGAATGTGTTCCATCACATCAAAAAAACCACATGGAAATATCTTTTCCATCTTAGTAGAAGTTACACGAATGTTCTGATCCATCCGGAGTAGGTTTTCTTCCCTTAATGTGGAAGAACACAAGTCTTTGAAAAACAAACTAATCTCTGTGATGGGTTTTCAGATTCTTTCAGGCAAACCACAAAATGCAATAGGCACTAAGGTCTCCATGAAAACATGACAGTCATGACTTTTCAAATGGCTCAACTTCCCTACCTCCATATCAACTTTTTTTCCAAGATTCGACGCATAACCCTCAGGCATATTCAATTTCGTTACCCAATCACAAATTTGCCGTCTTTCCTCCAAAGTGAATGTGTAACTAGCTTTGGGCTTGAATATCTTACCATTGTTTTCTATATCCAAGTATAATTCAGGCCGCCTGCAATATTCTTGTAAGTCCATTCTAGCCTTCGGGTTATCCTTTGTCTTACCTTTAACATCCATCACTGTGTTGAATAAATTTTCAAAATAATTCTTCTCAATATGCATGACATCAAGGTTGTGATGGAGAAGATTATCCTTCCAATAAGGCAACTCCCAAAATATACTTTGTTTCGTCCAATTATGAGTAATACCATATCCGGGGAATCTATAAGGTGGAGCTTCAGTAACTTTACTGAAGTTCTGGACCCTCTCCCAAATTTCCTCACCTGAAAGTACCGGAGGTGGAGAATCATATTCCATTTTATTCTTTTTGAATGCATTTTTCATCCTTCTAAACTCATGATCAGGAGGCAAGAATTGACAATGACAATCAAACCATGATTGCTTTCGGCCATGTTTCAAAGTGAACGATTTACTATTTTCCATGCAGTAAGGACAAGCTAGCTTCCCAGCAGTCATCCACCCAGACAACATTCCATACGCAGGAAAATCGTTAATTGTCCACATTAAATTAGCATGCAAATTGAAATTCTACTTGGTTGATATTTCTAATGTTTCAACACCATCGTACCACAATTGTTTTAGCTCATCATTCAAAGGTTGAAAATATACATCAATCAAACTTTTCGGATTACGTGGACCGGGGATAATACAATTTAAGAATATATATGGACTAGTCATGCACAACTCGGGAGGTAGATTATAAGGTGTGAAAAAGACAGGCCAACATGAATATGGTGTCGCAGATACAGAAAAAGGCGTGAAGCCATCCGCATACAAACCTAACCGAATGTTCCTTGGTTCACTAGCAAAATATGGATATGTCCTATCAAAGTGATTCCAAGCTTCTCCATCTGAAGGATGACACATAACACCAGGCGGTCTTCTATTTTCAAAGTGCCATCTCATATGAGGAGCAGAACTCATCGACGCATATAACCTCTTTAACCTAGGTATAAGAGGTAAATAATGCCTCGCCTTGATATCGACCATATTCCCGCTGGAAAGCCTCTTGAAATGAGGCTTTTCGCAAAATTTACAACTGTTTAAAATTGCATCATCTTTATAATATAATATGCAACCATCTTCACAACAATCAATTCTTATTGACGAAAGTCCTAACTTAGAAACTAATCTCTTTGCCTTATAGAAATCACCAGGTAATTTGATATTAGGGTCAACTAGTTCACTCATAAGGTCAATGAAAGAGTCCATGGCTGCTTGTCACGACCCAATTCCCAACCCGGTCGTGATGACGCCTCTCGTGAAGACAAGGCCAGCCAACAGTACATTAACACTTCTTTTAACAATTTCTTAGCATAAACAGGTCTAAATCATAGTTACTGAATAATCATAAGTGCGGAAATAAAACGTAACATAACGGGGAAAAACCATCCCAAACTCAGCCCGATGATCGGGGTGTCACAAGTCATGAGCTACTACAGAGTTTAAATGAAATACTACAAGTCTGTGTCTAAGAACATAGTCCGAAGATAAATGAAATACTGATGATAAGGAAGAAACGGAGTTGTGGGCGTCGACAGCTACCTCGTCTCCCCGGGTCCGCCTGGTCTGGAAGGAATCAGCACTCAGGAACGAACTCACTATGCCTGTAGCTGCACACATGGTGCAGGGAGTAATGTGAGTACTCCGACCCAGTGAGTAATAAAAATAAATAACGACCGAGAACACAAAAATCCCATAAAGGCACAAGTAATGCTATCTCAAGCAGTAAAACCAGATAAAACAGTAAAACCCGTGAAATATAGCAAGAAATTCTCTTTGAAACAATTAAATGAATTATGCTCAACCAGTAAGAAATGCTAAGAACACTGCCCCTCGGGCATGATTTTTGTTCCTGGTCAGTCATTGTTACCTGACCGGTCAGCCATTGTTACCTGACCAAAACGCGTATTACAGTGTCATTGTTACCACTGTCTAAAAGTTAACCGCTCTAGATGGGTACCCGCGCTCACTGTGGGTGTGCAGACTCCGGAGGGGCTCCTACAACCCAAGCGCTATCAACAAGGCCTGAAAGTCTGAACAATATTAATACGAGGCCTGAAAGCCTGCTCACAATACACTCGAGGCCTGAAAGCCTCCTCACATCACTCATCATGCCCTCACATAAGGCCCTCGGCCTCAATCAGTCCAAAAATAGTCAAAAACCCCTCGGGCATCAGTAAAACAATAATACTCAGCTCAAACAATAGTCCAATTATAGGTTAAAACTCTAAGTTTGAGTAAAATATAGCTGAGTTAATGAAACAGTGTAAATCACATGGACTGAGTTCAAATAATATTTCAAATAGTGAGGAAAACAGTGATGATAGTTCATAAGGAGTTCAAACAGTCGGCAATAAGCCCCAAATATGGCAAATAGCCCAAATCACAGTGTAAAACAACAAGTCATAGTTAATACGCGGTAAAATATCCTCCGGATTGGACCAAGTCACAATCCCCAATAGTAAATGACCCCGCGCTCGCCATTGAACGCGTGTCTCATCTCAACACAGCACCAAGTTGCGCAAATCCGGGGTTTCAAACCCACAGGATGTCATTAAAATCATTACTCACCTCTAGCCGGCCAAAAGTCTAGCTCGCCAAGCCCTTTCCCCTCGAATCGACCCCCTCGCGCGTCGAATCTGATCAAAACCATAAGGAATACATTACAATAGGCCAAAGAAACATAACCCAATCGAACATACTCGAAAAACGTCGAAAATCATGAAGTTGGCAAAACCCGAGCCCTGGACCCACTTCTCGAAAAATTACAAAATTAACATCTCCGGATTCCTCGTCTCGCCACGAGTCTATACATATCAAATTTACCAAAATCGCAGCCCAAATGCCCCCTCAAATCCCAAATTTTCATTTCAAAAACCAAGCCCTAGTTCTTCCAAATTTTACCCAATTTTTCCAGGAATTAAAGGTTGATTCTTCAATAAAATGATGTTTCTAGGCACTAGGACTTACCTCCAATCGATTCCCAGTCAAAACTCTCTAAAACTCCGTCAAAAGCTCTCCAGCTTGCTCAACAATGGTGGAAAATACATAACCCTCGCGGATGAAAAATGATATTAAACTCCTACTGGCCTTCAGGGGTTTCCGCTTCTGCGGTCCCCACGCCCGCTTCCTCGTGACCGCTTCTGCGGTCCTTGTCCACTTAAGAGGAATCTCATTAAATCTCAGAGGCCGCTTCTGCGACTCATATTCCCGCTTCTGCGGAACTTCACCCCCAGGCCCAAACCGCTTCTGCGGTGACTTTTCCGGTCATGCGGATCTGTTTTTGCGAATACCTTTCCGCTTCTGCGGAAACTGCTCAGCCTCACCCTCTTCCGCACCTGCGATGCCTTCTCCGCTTCCGTGCAGCCGCATCTGCGGTCTCCTTTCCGCAGATGCGGAAATACCTGCTGCAACCAAGAACCTTTAATTTCCAACTCCAATTTCTTCCGTTTAACCACCCGAAATCACCCCGAGGCCCCCGGGACCTCAACCAAAAACACCAACACATCCTAAAACCCCATTCAAACTTGTTCCCATCCTCAGAACACATCAAACAACGCTAAAACCATTAAATCACACTGGATTCAAGCCTAAGTTTCCTAAAAGCTTCCGAAATACGCATTCGATCAAAAACCCAGCCAAAACATCTCCGAATGACCTTAAATTTTGCACACACATCCAAAATCACCTCACGGAACTACTGCAACTCTCGGAATTCCATTCCGACCCCCGGATCAAAATCTCGCCCACCAACCGGAATTCGCCAAAATACTAACTTCGCCAATTCTAGCCTAATTCCACACCGGACCTCCAAAATCACTTCCGATCACGTTCTTAAGTCACAAATCATCCTCCGAAGCTAATCGAATCACCGGAAATCACATCCGAGCCCTCTAACTCAATAGTCAACTTCCGGTTGACTTTTCCAAAACAAGCTTTCCTTAAAGAGACTAAGTGTCTTATTTCCATCTAAAACCAATCCAATTGAACTCGATCACCTCAAATACCGATAATGAAGCATAGATAAACATAATATGGGGGAAACGGGGCGGTAACTCACGTGACGACGTGCCGGGTCGTCACACAACTTGAGAAATATTCCAATCAGATTTGATACTTAGTAATCTAACTACAACAGACAACTCAGAGTGCGGACTTCCTTTACGTAGTGGACGACTAGCTTCCTCTAACTGTTCATAAAAACGTTTTACGTCATCATTAGGAGTTTGTTCAATATTTTCATTGGGCTCACCCCCTAAGTGCATCCCAAAAGCATCTGCAACCATATCATGAATTCTAGAATCACGATTTGTATTCTCCACCGACCTACTACTTTCACCCATAACCATGTTATGAAATATCCCATGGCTACCATCGATCTCTCCATGATTATTCCACACAAAGTAATTCGCTATAAACCCCTTCCTATGAAGATGATGCTTAACTTCCGCCGGTTTTTCAAACTTCATATAGTCGCACTTAACACAAGGGCACCTAATTACTCCTTCACTTTGGTATGGTGGAGTGCTATTTCATGTCTAATAAAGTCATCCACTCCTTCTACAAAATCCTCCTGCAATCCCCGCCGATTAGGATAATTCCTATTGTACATCCAAGTACGATGTTCCATCTATACAAATAAAACAAGAACAAATTAATTTAGTTAATTCATATCCTAATCTTTTTTTAGTTAATTAATTTCATATCCTAAAATTTCAATTCATCTCCTAAATTTTCAATTTATAAACTAAAAGTTCAATTCATAAACTAAAAGTTCAATTCATATCCAAAAAGTTCAATTCATACACTAAAATTTCAATTCATATCCAAAAGGTTCAATTCATAAATTAAAAGTCCAATTCATATCCTAAAATACTCAATTTATAAACTATAAGTTCAATTCATAAACTAAAAGTTCAATTCCTATCCAAAAAGTTCAATTCATACACTAAAATTTCAATTCATATCCAAAAGGTTCAATTAATAAATTAAAATTCCAATTTATATCCTAAAATACTCAATTTATAAACTAAAAGTTCAATTCATAAATTAAAAGTTCAAATCATAAAATAAAATTCCAATACATAAACTAAAAGTCCAATTCATATCCTAAAAGTTCAATTCATATCCTAAAATTTTAATTTATAAACTAAAAGTTCAATTCATAAACTAAAAGTCCAATTCATATCCTAAAATACTCAATTCATAAACTAAAAGTTCAATTCATACACTAAAATTTCAATTCATATCTAAAAGGTTCAATTCATATCCTAAAATTTCAATTTATAAACTAAAAGTTCAATTCATAAACTAAAAGTCCAATTCATATGCTAAAGGTTCAATTCATATCCTAAACCCTAGATTCTAACTAAACTATCAAAACAATACAAAGTATAATTCAAATCTAACTAAACTAAATTCAACACTAATTAAACTAATTAGTAAATAAAATTAATTAATAAAACTAATTAAAACAAGACCTAAACCCTAATCCTCAATAAAATACAATGTTCAAAGAATTGAAACACTAATTGAAACAATACACTACAATACTGAAATAATTGAAACAAAAACTAGAAATAACAAAGATTCAAGGTTATAATTCAAACCTAGGTTTTTTTAGGTGGTGAAGGAGAGGGGGGGGGGGGGAGGAGGCAGAAGCTGGTGGGCGGCGGCAGTGGTGGCGCGGCGGTTGTCGGCGACGGCATGTGACGACCCAACCTGTTGTCACGTGAGTTACCGCCCCGTTTTCCCTATTTTCTACTCCTTTATGCTTCATTATCAGTGTTGGGTGTGAACGAGTTGATTTGGAGTGGTTCTAGAAGGAAATGAGACACTTGGTCTCTTTAAGGAAGGTTTGTTTTGTAAAAGTCAACCGAACGTTGACTTATGTGTTAGAGGGCTCGGATTTGAATTCCGATGATTCGGTTAGCTTCGGGGGATGATTTGTGACTTAGGAGTGTGATCGGAAGTAATTTTGGAGGTCCGGTGTAGAATTAGGCATGAATTGGCGAAGTTAGTATTTTGGCGAATTCCGGTTGATAGGTGATATTTTGATCCGAGAGTCGGAATGGAATTTCGAGAGTTGTTGTAGCTTCGTTAGGTGATTTGGGATATGTTTACAAAATTTCAGGTCATTCGGACGTGGTTTGGTCGGGTTTTTGATTGAAAGTGTATTTCGGAAGTTTTTAGAAAATTAGGCTTGAATTCGATGAGTTTTGGGTAATTTAATGTTGTTTGAGGTATTTTG
>NW_017675419.1:19007-27551 GCF_001879085.1 Nicotiana attenuata
CACGTGGTGTCCACCGAGGGAATTCAGGTTGATCCAAAGAAGATAGAGGCGGTGCAGAGTTAGCCTAGACAGTCCTCAGCCACAGAGATTCGTAGTTTCCTTGGGTTGGCAGGCTACTTCGCCGGTTTGTTCAGGGTTTTTCCTCTATTGCATCGCCCTTGACCAAGTTGAATCAGAAGGGTGTCTCATTTGCATGGTCGGACGAGTGTGAGGAGAGCTTTCAGAAGCTCAAGACGGCTTTGACCACAGCTCCAGTATTGGTTTTGCCATCAGCTTCAGGTTCATATACGGTATATTGCGATGCTTCCAGAGTTGGGATAGGTTGTGTTTTGATGCATGAGGGTAGAGTTATTGCTTATGCTTCTCGTCAGTTGAAGCCCCATGAGTAGAACTACCCCGTTCATGATTTGGAGCTAGCTGCTATAGTTCATGCATTGAAGATTTGGAGGCATTACTTGTATGGCGTATCCTGTGAGGTATTCACTGATCATCGCAGTCTTCAGCATTTGTTCAAGCAAAAAGATCTGAATTTGAGGCAGCGTAGATGGTTAGAGTTACTTAAGGATTATGACATTACTATTCTGTATCACCCGGGGAAGGCCAACGTAGTGGCCGATGCTTTAAGCCGGAAGTCGGTAAGTATGGGGAGTTTAGCATACATTCCAGTTGAGGAGAGGCCATTTGCAGTTGATGTTCAGGCCTTGGCCAATCGATTTGTGAGACTAGATATTTCAGAGCCCAGTCGAGTGTTGGCTTGCGTGGTTTCTTGGTCTTCCTTGTATGACCGCATCAGGGAGTGTCAGTATGATGATCCGCATTTGCTTGTCCTTAAGGACAGAGTTCAGCATGATGATGCCAGGGACGTGACCATTGGAGATGATGGTGTGTTGAGGATGCAGGGTCGAATTTGCATGCCCAACGTGGATGGGCTTCGGGAGTTGATATTGGAGGAGGCCCATAGCTCGCGGTATTCCATTCATCCGGGTGCCGCGAAGATGTATCAGGATCTTAGACAGCACTATTGGTGGCGGAGGATGAAGAGAGATATTGTGGAGTATGTAGCCCGGTGTCTTAATTTTCAGCAAGTGAAATATGAGCATCAGAGACCGGGTGGCTTACATCAGCAGATGGTTATTCCTGAGTGGAAGTGGGAAAGGATCACTATGGATTTTGTTACCGGACTCCCACGGACTCTGAAGAAATTTGATGCTATTTGGGTGATTGTAGACAGGATGACCAAGTCCGCGCACTTCATTCCGGTTTGTACTACTTATTCTTCAGAGCGGCTGGCAGAGATCTATATTCGGGAGATAGTTCGATTGCATGGTGTCCCAGTTTCCATCATATCAGATCGGGGCACTCAGTTCACCTCTTAGTTTTGGCAGGTTGTTCAGCGAGAGTTGGGTACTCAGGTGCAGTTGAGCACAGCCTTTCACCCTCAGACGGACGGGCAGTCCGAGCGCACCATTCAGATATTGGAGGATATGTTACGTTCCTATGTTATTGATTTTGGAGGGTCATGGGATCGGTTTCTACCGCTTGCAGAGTTTGCCTACAACAATAGCTATCAGTCCAGCATTCAGATGGCACCGTATGAGGACTTCTATGGGAGGCGGTGTAGATCTCCAATTGGTTGGTTCGAGCCTGGGGATGCTAGATTGTTGGGTACAGATTTGGTTCAGGATGCATTGGAGAAGGTGAAGGTGATTCAGGAGAGACTCCGTACAGCACAGTCGAGACAGAAGAGTTATGCAGATAGGAAGGTCCGAGATGTATCGTATATGATTGGTGAGAAAGTCTTACTGAAGGTTTCACCCACAAAGGGTGTTATGAGATTCGGGAAGAAAGGGAAGCTGAGTCCGCGGTTCATTGGGCCTTTTGAGGTACTTAGAAGGATCGGGGATGTGGCTTATGAGCTTGCCTTGCCACTTAGCTTGTCGGGCGTGCATCCAGTTTTTCATGTGTCTATTCTCCGGAAGTACATTGGGGACCCGTCCCATGTTCTAGATTTCAGTACAGTTCAGCTGGAGGGTGACTTGACTTATGAGGTAGAGCCAGCAGCCATTTTGGATCGTCAGATTCGGAAGTTAAGGTCAAAAGATGTGGCGTCGGTGAAAGTACAGTGGAGAGGTCGGCCCGTGGAGGAGGCTACCTGGGAGACCAAACGGGAGATGCGGAGCAGATACCCCCACCTATTTGAGGCTTCAGGTATGTTTCTTGACTCGCTCGAGGACGAGCGTTTGTTTAAGTTGGGGAGGATGCGACGACCCAACCCGTCGTCACGTGAGTTACCGCCCGTTTTCCCTATTTTCTACTCCTTTATGCTTCATTATCAGTGTTGAGTGTGAACGAGTTGATTTGGAATGGTTCTAGAAGGAAATGAGATACTTGGTCTCTTTAAGGAAGGTTTGTTTTGGAAAAGTCAACCGAACGTTGACTTATGTGTTAGAGGGCTCGGATTTGAATTTCGATGATTCGGTTAGCTTCGGGGGATGATTTGTGACTTAGGAGTGTGATCGAAAGTAATTTGGAGGTCCGGTGTAGAATTAGGCATGAATTGGCGAAGTTAGTATTTTGGCGAATTCCGGTTGATAGGTGAGATTTTGATCCGAGAGTCGGAATGGAATTCCGAGAGTTGTTGTAGCTTCGTTAGGTGATTTGGGATATGTGTACAAAATTTCAGGTCATTCGGACGTGGTTTGGTCGGGTTTTTGATTGAAAGTGTATTTCGGAAGTTTTTAGAAAATTAGGCTTGAATTCGATGAGTTTTGGGTAATTTAATGTTGTTTGAGGTATTTTTGATGATTGGAACAGGTTTGAATAATGTTATGAATTGTGTTGGCATGTTTGGTCGAGGTCCCATGAGGCTCGGATAAGTTTTGGAAGAGTTTTTGGAAGATTTTTGCCGTTTGAGCATAAGCATGTAATGATCCAAAGGTCCATTTTTAGTTCTAGAGATGGAAATTTTATTTCAAGATTTCCAGAATTTAAATAATGAATTATAGGAGTGATCTGGAAAGTTTGGTCCAATTTCATCGTCGCGATTGGGTTTTTGACACGAAATACGAGTTAATTGTTTAACGAGAAAAATGGGTATTGAACTGAGCAAAAGAGCTCCGAATTAAGTTCCGATTGAAGGTCTATGTTCGTACTATTATTTTTGACTCATAGGAACAAGAATCATCGAATTCCGAGTTCGTATGATGGAGTTAGAGCCATTTTAGTGAAAAGAAAAGTGCTGCAATTTCTTTGGCAGCAGCTGTATTTTTTTTAGCAGCGTGAACAGTAACCGCGCGCATGAACAGTAACCACGCGGGTGAACAGTAACCACGCACGTGAATAGTAACCGCACGCGTGAACAGTACTTCCAAAAAATTCTGGGCAGAATACATTTCATCCGCGAACTACTTCATTTCTTTCACCATTTTTGGACATTCTGAGAGCTTTTGGACGGGGATTTAAGAGAGTTTCAACTGGGATCGATTGGAGGTAAGTTTTATGAGTTAAATACATGATTATATTGTGAAATCATTCTTGAGAGAGAAATTCTAAATTTGGAATTTGAGGGGCCATTTGTGGTCTGATTTGAGAGATTTTTGTATGTATAGACTCGTGGCGAGATAACGAACCCGATGACGTAAAAATTTCTGAGTTTCGAGATGTGGTCCCGGGGCTCGGGTTTTGTCAAATTCGTGAATTTTGATATTTTTCGATTGCTTTCGATTGGGCATTGTCTCTTTAGCATAATGCGACATATTCGTTGTGATTTTGGGCAGATTCGTCGCACGAGGAGGTTATTTCGAAAGGCAAGGGCATAGCAAGCTAGGACTTTAGCCAGCTTGAGGTTAGTAATAAATGTAAATGCTATGTTGAGGGTTCGAAACCCCGAATTTGCACAACATAGTGCTATGTGAGGTGACTTGCACGCCGGATAACGGGCGTGGGGTAGAGCACCGTCGGGGATTGTGACTTGGTCCGTCCCTCTTAATAAAATTGATACCTATTTGATTGTATATTTGTAATATCCTTATAAAAATAGATTAATTATTATAATTGGGCTTCGTACCAACTACTTGAATCCTTCAGGGATTATTTTTACTGGTTTCTTATCATATTTCTAGATATTGAACTCAGTCCTGGTATTTAACACTGTTTTGTAAACTCAACCATTTTTTTTTTCTAAAAGTAGAAACTAAAGTAATATTTTTAAATGAAGTTTGGGCTGAATATTTTTATATTATTGTGCCGAAAGGCTTATGTGATTTTGGACTGAGTATGGGATCGGACTGCACGCCGCAGTGGTATGATATTGATATTGATATGAGGCCGAGGGCCTGTTTGATGCCACGATATGGCTTATTATTGCGCTTGGGCCGTAAGGGGACCCTCCCGGAGTTTGCACACCCCCAGTGAGCGCCGTCGATGATAAATAAATCGAACGGGCTGCACGCCGCAGCGGGTACTGGAGAGTACCGGTTTATGTGTTGCATTGCATATTTAATTGTCATTTATTCTTTATTCTGATGTGATAATTCTATAATTGTTTTCACTGTTTTACTGTATTATGCTACTGGTTCATGTTGCTGTAATTATAGCCTTGCTTTGTGTTTATTTAGGATTTCTTGTCCTCAGACTTTATTTATATTTATTACTTTCTGGGTTGGAAGTACTCACAATACTCCCTGCACCTTGTGTGCAGATCCAGGCACACCACAGGGTGAGTGAGGATCCGTTTAGCTGAGCAGCAGTATCTGGGAGTATCGAGGTAGCTGCAGGGCGTTCACAGCCTAGATCTCTCCCATCTATCTTTATCCTTTTATTCGCATTTTTCCTAGACAGACTTGTGATAGGTGAATATTCTGTATTAGAGGCTCATGTTCGTGACACCAGATTCTGTGGGCTGATTAGTATTTTTTTTGTGGGGTTTCGAATGTTAGAAATTATTTCAGAAATTCCGCATTTAATTTGGTATTTTAGTTGTGAATATTTATTTATCCTCTGTGATTGATCGATCAAGGTTGTCTAAATGGTCGGGCTTGCCTAGCAGTGTGTTGGGCGCCATCACGACCGGGGTTGGGGTCGTGACAAGGTGGTATCAGAGCCTAGGTTACTTGGTCTCGCGAGTCATGAGCCGGTTTATAGAGTCTCGTGGATCGGTCGAGCGTCTGTCTATCCTCGAGAGGCTGCAGAACCTTTGGAAAATCTTCATATCTTGAAACTCTGTTGTGCGGCTTTGTGAACTGTGAACTAAATCTTTATATTTCTATTCTCTCACAGATGGTGAGNATTATTAAATAAAATTAATTAACAAAACTAATTAAAACAAGACCTAAACCCTAATCCTCAATAAAATACAATGTTCAAAGAATTGAAACACTAATTGAAACAATAAACTACAATACTGAAATAATTGAAACAAAAACTAGAAATAACAAAGATTCAAGGTTATAATTCAAACCTAGGTTTTTTTAGGTGGTGAAGGAGAGGGGGGGGGGGGGAGGAGGCAGAAGCTGGTGGGCAGCGGCAGTGGTGGCGCGGCGGTTGTCGGCGACGGCATGTGACGACCCAATCCGTTGTCACGTGAGTTACCGCCCCGTTTTCCCTATTTTCTACTCCTTTATGCTTCATTATCAGTGTTGGGTGTGAACGAGTTGATTTGGAGTGGTTCTAGAAGGAAATGAGACACTTGGTCTCTTTAAGGAAGGTTTGTTTTGGAAAAGTCAACCGAACGTTGACTTATGTGTTAGAGGGCTCGGATTTGAATTCCGATGATTCGGTTAGCTTCGGGGGATGATTTGTGACTTAGGAGTGTGATCGGAAGTAATTTTGGAGGTCCGGTGTAGAATTAGGCATGAATTGGCGAAGTTAGTATTTTGGCGAATTCCGGTTGATAGGTGAGATTTTGATCCGAGAGTCGGAATGGAATTCCGAGAGTTGTTGTAGCTTCGTTAGGTGATTTGGGATATGTGTACAAAATTTCAGGTCATTCGGACGTGGTTTGGTCGGGTTTTTGATCGAAAGTGTATTTCGGAAGTTTTTAGAAAATTAGGCTTGAATTCGATGAGTTTTGGGTAATTTGATGTTGTTTGAGGTGTTTTGATGATTGGAACTGGTTTGAATAATGTTATGAATTATGTTGGCATGTTTGGTCGGGGTCCCATGAGGCTCGGATAAGTTTTGGAAGAGTTTTTGGAAGATTTTTGCCGTTTGAGCATAAGCATGTAATGATCCAAAGGTCCATTTTTAGTTCTAGAGATGGAAATTTTATTTCGAGATTTCCAGAATTTAAATAATGAATTATAGGAGTGATCTGGAAAGTTTGGTCTAATTTCATCAAGTCGCGATTGGGTTTTTGACACGAAACACGAGTTAATTGTTTAACGAGAAAAATGGGTATTGAACTAAGCAAAAGAGCTCCGAATTGAGTTCCGATTGAAGGTCTATGTTCGTACTATTATTTTTGACTCATAGGAACAAGAATCATCGAATTCCGAGTTCGTATGATGGAGTTAGAGCCATTTTAGTGAAAAGAAAAGTGCTGCAATTTCTTTGGCAGCAGCTGTATTTTTTTTAGCAGCGTGAACAGTAACCGCGCGCGTGAACAGTAACCACGCGGGTGAACAGTAACCACGCACGTGAATAGTAACCGCACGCGTGAACAGTACTTCCGAAAAATTCTGGGCAGAATACATTTCATCCGCGAACTACTTTATTTCTTTCACCATTTTTGGACATTCTGAGAGCTTTTGGACGGGGATTTAAGAGAGTTTCAACTGGGATCGATTGGAGGTAAGTTTTATGAGTTAAATACATGATTATATTGTGAAATCATTCTTAAAATTCATGAAAATATAGCCAAATTGTAAGAAATTAGGGCTTGAGATTGAAATTCTAAATTTGGGATTTGAGGGGCCATTTGTGGTCCGATTTGAGAGATTTTTGTATGTATAGACTCGTGGCGAGATAAGGAACCCGATGACGTAAAAATTTCTGAGTTTCGGGACGTGGGCTCGGGGCTCGGGTTTTGTCAAATTCGTGAATTTTGATATTTTTCGATTGCTTTCGATTGGGCATTGTCTCTTTAGCATAATGCGACATATTCGTTGTGATTTTGGGCAGATTCGTCGCACGAGGAGGTTAATTCGAAAGGCAAGGGCATAGCAAGCTAGGACTTTGGCCAGCTTGAGGTTAGTAATAAATGTAAATGCTGTGTTGAGGGTTTGAAACCCCGAATTTGCACAACGTAGTGCTATGTGAGGTGACTTGCACGCCGGATAACGGGCGTGGGGTTGAGCACCGTCGGGGATTGTGACTTGGTTCGTCCCGCTTAATAAAATTGATACCTATTTGATTGTAGATTTGTAATATCCTTATAAAAATGGATTAATTGTATAATTGGGCTTCGTGCCAACTACTTGAATCCTTCAGGGATTATTTTTACTGGTTTCTTACCATATTTCTAGATATTGAACTCAGTCCTGGTATTTAACACTGTTTTGTAAACTCAACCATTCTTTTCCTAAAAGTAGAAACTAAAGTAATATTTTTAAATGAAGTTTGGGCTGAATATTTTTATATTATTGTGCCGAAAGGCTTATGTGATTTTGGACTGAGTATGGGATCGGACTGCACGCCGCAGTGGTATGATATTGATATTGATATGAGGCCGAGGGCCTGCTTGATGCCACGATATGGCTTATTATTGCGCTTGGGCCGTAAGGGGCCCCTCCCGGAGTCTGCACACCCCCGGTGAGCGCCGTCGACGATAAATAAATGGAGCGGGCTGCACGCCGCAGCGGGTACTGGAGAGCACTGGTTTATGTGTTGCATTGCATATTTAATTGTCATTTATTCTTTATTCTGATGTGATAATTCTATAATTGTTTGTACTGTTTTACTGTATTATGCTACTGGTTCATGTTGCTGTAATTATAGCCTTGCTTTGTGTTTATTTAGGATTTCTTCTCCTCGGACTTTATTTATATTTATTACTTTCTGGGTTGGAAGTACTCACAATACTCCCTGCACCTTGTGTGCAGATCCAGGTACACCACAGGGTGAGTGAGGATCCATTTAGCTGAGCAGCAGTATCGGGGAGTATCGAGGTAGCTGCAGGGCGTTCGCAGCCTAGATCTCTCCCATCTATCTTTATCCTTTTATTCGCATTTTTCCTAGACAGACTTGTGATAGGTGAATATTCTGTATTAGAGGCTCATGTTCGTGACACCAGATTCTGTGGGCTGATTAGTATTTTTTTTTTGGGTTTCGAATGTTAGAAATTATTTCAGAAATTCCGCATTTAATTTGGTATTTTAGTTGTGAATATTTATTTATCCTCTGTGATTGATCGATCAAGGTTGTCTAAATGGTTGGGCTTGCCTAGCAGTGTGTTGGGCGCCATCACGACCGGGGTTGGGGTCGTGACACGGCAGTGGTGGTGCGGGGTGGGGGAATGGGATTTTTGTGAGGGAAATAGAGAAGGGGAGGAGAAGGTGTTGAGAGAGAGTTGGGGAAATTTAGGGGAAGAAAATAAGAGAAAGGGGG
>NW_017675419.1:27571-67780 GCF_001879085.1 Nicotiana attenuata
GGGGGGGGGGGGAGGGAACCCGTTTTTGACTCTCTTATTAGAAAAAGCGACCAGCGTTGGTGCTATTTTTGGTCGGTAATTAAGTTTTGACCGTTTGACCAAAATAGCGACTAACGTTGGTCGCTATTTCTAAAAAAATTAAATAATTTTTTTTCTTTTTTGGTCTTAAATATTATAAGCTATAAGAAAAATTATTATTAGCTATAAATATTTATTTTATTTAACTACAATTATTATAGATAATTAAAACTGTAAGCATAATCTTTACAAANCTTCACTTAGCGCCCTCCCAGCTCAGAGTTCATCTCATGCCCCATCAGTTCAGGGTTCTTCCGCGCCGAGTGCATCTGCTAGTCACTCCGGTGCGAGGGGTTCCCGTCAGACCCCATCTCCAGTACCGGGCAGCTGTTATGAGTGCGGAGAGTTTGGCCACATGAGGAGGCAGTGCCCTCGCCTTCGTGGCAGACAGCATCAGTAGAGGCGTCAGCCCTCGACTTCTGCTCCAGTTACTTCATCACCTGCCCAGTCAGCTTAGGGTGGAGATTAGGCAGCCATGGGTCGTCCCAGAGGTAGAGATCGATCTGGCGGTGGCCAGGCTCATTTCTACGCTATGCTGGGCAGGACAGATGCCATTGCTTCAGACGCTGTCATTACATGTATTATTTCAGTCTGTCACAGAGACGCCTCAGTGTTATTTCATCCCGGTTCTTCCTATTTATATGTGTCTTCATATTTTGCTTATCATTTGGGTACATCCCGAGGGTGTCTTGCCTTACCTGTTCATGTATCTACCCCGGTGGGCGACACTATTGTTGTAGACCACGTATTCCGATCATGTTTGGTGACTATTGGGGGTCTGGAGACCCGAGTTGATTTATTGCTATTGAGCATGGTAGACTTCGATGTTATCTTGGGCATGGACTGGTTATCTCCGTGTCATGCTATTCTAGACTGTTATGCTAAGACACTCACTTTGGCTATGCCGGGTGTACCGCGGATCGAGTGGCGTGGTGTGACTGATTATATTCCTAGCAGAGTTATTTCTTTCTTGAAGGCCCAGCGTATGGTGGGGAAGGGTTGTCTTTCCTATTTGGCGTTTGTGAGAGATGTGGGAGCTGAGACTCCTAGCATTGAGTCTGTTCCCGTTGTGAGGGAGTTTTCCGATGTGTTTCCTGCAGACCTGTCGGGCATGCCGCCGGACAGGGATATTAATTTTGGTATTGACCTGGTGCCGGGCACTCAGCCCATTTCTATTCCACCATATCGTATGGCACCAGCGGAGTTGAAAGAATTGAAGGAGCAGCTTCAGGAGCTCCTGGATAAGGGGTTTATTCGGCCTAGTATGTCTCCTTGGGGTGCACCAGTTCTGTTTGTGAAGAAGAAGGATGGCACAATGAGAATGTGCATCGACTATAGGCAATTGAACAAGGTAACAATCAAGAACAAGTATCCCCTACCTCGCATTGATGATTTGCTTGACCAGCTTCAGGGAGCGAGGGTGTTCTCCAAGATTGATCTCCGTTCGGGTTATCACCAGCTGAAGATCAGGGATTCAGATATTCATAAGACTGCTTTCAGGACTAGATATGGTCACTATGAATTTCTTGTCATGTCTTTCGGGCTGACCAATGCCCCAGCAGCGTTCATGCATCTGATGAACAATGTATTCCGGCCTTATCTGGATTCATTTGTCATAGTGTTCATTAATGATATCCTGGTATACTCGCGTAGTCAGGAGGAGCACGCGCAACATTTGCGAGTTGTGTTGCAGAGATTAAGGAAGGAGAGGCTTTATGCAAAGTTCTCCAAGTGTGAGTTCTGGCTCAGTTCAGTGGATTTCTTGGGATATGTGGTGTCCAGTGAGGGTATTCAGGTTGACCCGAAGAAGATAGAGGCGATGCAGAGTTGGCCTAGACCGACCTCAGCCACAGAGATTCGCAGCTTCCTTGGGTTGGCAGGTTACTATCGCCGGTTCGTGCAGGGTTTTTCCTCTATTGCATCGCCCTTGACCAAGTTGACTCAGAAGGGTGTCTCGTTTGTATGGTCAGACGAGTGTGAGGAGAGCTTTCAGAAGCTCAAGACAGGTTGACCACAGCCCAATGTTAGTTTTGCCATCAACTTCAGGCTCTTATACGGTATATTGCGATGCTTCGAGAGTTGGGATTGGTTGTGTTTTGATGCAGGAGGGTAGAGTTATTGTGTATGCTTCTCGTCAGTTGAAGCCCCATGAGCAGAACTACCCCGTCCATGATTTGGAGCTAGCTACTATAGTTCATGCATTGAAGATTTGGAGGCATTATCTGTATGGCGTATCCTGTGAGGTATTCACTGATCATCGCAGTCTTCAGCATTTGTTAAAGCAAAAGGACCTTAATTTGAGGCAGCGTGGATGGTTAGAGTTACTTAAGGATTATGACATTACTATTCTGTATCACCTGGGGAAGGCCAACGTAGTGGCCGATGCTTTAAGCCGGAAGTCGGTGAGTATGGGGAGTTTAGCATACATTCCAGTTGAGGAGAGGCCATTTGCAGTTGAGGTTCAGGCCTTGGCCAATCGATTTGTGAGACTAGATATTTCAGAGCCCAGTCGGGTGTTAGCTTGTGTGGTTTCTCGGTCTTCCTTGTATGACCGCATCAGGGAGTGTGAGTATGATGATCCGCATTTGCGTGTCCTTAAGGACAGGGTTCAACATGATGATGCCAGGGACGTGACTATTGGGGATGATGGTGTGTTGAGAATGCAGGGCCGGATTTGCGTGCCCATGGTAGATGGGCTTCGGGAGTTGATATTAGAGGAGGCCCATAGCTCGCGGTATTCCATTCATCCGGGTGCCGCGAAGATGTATCGGGATCTTAGACAGCACTATTGGTGGCGGAGGATGAAGAGAGATATTGCGGAGTATGTAGCGCGGTGTCTTAATTGTCAGCAAGTGAAATATGAGCATCAGAGACCGGGCGGCTTACATTAGCAGATGGTTATTCCTGAGTGGAAGTGGGAGAGGATCACTATGGATTTTGTTACCGGACTCCCACGGACTCTGAAGAAATTTAATGCTATTTGGGTAATTATAGACAGGCTGACCAAGTCGGCGCACTTCATTCCGGTTTGTACTACTTATTCTTCAGAGCGGCTGGCAGAGGTTTATATTCGGGAGATAGTTTGATTGCATGGTGTCCCAGTTTCCATCATATCAGATCGGGGCACTCAGTTCACCTCTCAGTTTTGGCAGGCGGTTCAGCGAGACTTGGGTACTCAGGTGCAGTTGAGCACAACTTTTCACCCTCAGACGGACGGGCAGTCTGAGCGCACCATTCAGATATTGGAGGATATGTTACGTTCCTATGTTATTGATTTTGGAGGGTCATGGGATCGGTTTCTACCGCTTGCAGAGTTTGCCTACAACAATAGCTATCAGTCCAGCATTCAGATGGCACCGTATGAGGACTTCTATGGGAGGCGGTGTAGATCTCCAATTGGTTGGTTCGAGCCTGGGGATGCTAGATTGTTGGGTACAGATTTGGTTCAGGATGCATTGGAGAAGGTGAAGGTGATTCAGGAGAGACTCCGTACAGCACAGTCGAGACAGAAGAGTTATGCAGATAGGAAGGTCCGAGATGTATCGTATATGATTGGTGAGAAAGTCTTACTGAAGGTTTCACCCACAAAGGGTGTTATGAGATTTGGGAAGAAAGGGAAGCTGAGTCCGCGGTTCATTGGGCCTTTTGAGGTACTTAGAAGGATCGGGGATGTGGCTTATGAGCTTGCCTTGCCACCTAGCTTGTCGGGCGTGCATCCAGTTTTTCATGTGTCTATCCTCTGGAAGTACATTGGGAACCCGTCCCATGTTCTAGATTTCAGTACAGTTCAGCTGGAGGGTGATTTGACTTATGATGTTGAGCCAACAGCCATTTTGGATCGTCAGGTTCGGAAATTGAGGTCAAAGGATGTAGCTTCGGTGAGATGCGGAGCAGATACCCTCACCTATTCGAGGCTTCAGGTATGTTTCTTGACTCGCTCGAGGACGAGCGTTTGTTTAAGTTGGGGAGGATGTGACGATCCGACCCGTCGTCACGTGAGTTATCTTCTTCTTTATGCTTCGTTATCTGTGTCTTGTGTGATCGAGTTGTTTTGGAGAAGTTTTGGTAAGAAATGAGACACTTAGTCTCTTTAAGGAAGGCTTAGTTTGGAAAAGTCAACCGGATGTTGACTTATGTGTTAGAGGGCTCGGATATGATTTCTGGTGATTCGGTTAGCTTCGGGGGATGATTTGTGACTTAGGAGTGTGATCGGAAGTGTTTTTGGAGGTCCGATGTAGAATTAGGCTTGAATTGGCGAAGTTAGTATTTTGGCGAATTCTGGTTGATAGGTGAGATTTTGATTCGAGGGTCGGAATGGAATTCCGAGAGTTGCTGTAACTTCGTTAGGTGATTTGGGATGTGTGTGCAAAATTTCAATCTATTTGGAGATGATTTGGGTAGGTTTTTGATCGAATGCGTATTTCGGAAGTTTTTAAAGAACTTAGGCTTGAATTCGATGTGAAATGATGGTTTTAGTGTTGTTTGAGGTGTTTTAATGATTGGAATAAGTTCAAATGATGTTATAGGGGGTGTTGGTGTTTTTGGTTGAGGTCCCGGGGGCCTCGGGGTAATNAGGCAACGATGACATCTGTAAGACCTCAAGCAAGGCATGAACCATACTTGTACCAAGTACCCAAACTTTAAGACCTCAAAGGCATGTAAAACTTGTAAGACCTTACTAAAGGCATAAACCCAATCTCAAAGTTAAGGCTATATATCGAACTTGTAAGACCCCTAAAAGGCATACCCTCGATATAGACACCAAAACTACTTCACTCGGGACTTGAAATCTCCTTGTTTATCATATCATGGAAAATGGTAGTCATGGCCCTCATATAGGTGGCCCCTGCATTCTTCAGACCGAACAATATCATTTTGTAACAATACATCCCCCATGGCGTGATGAAAGCCGTTTTCTCAGCACCTTCTTCATCCATCCATATCTGGTAGTAACCGGCGAAACAATCTGTGACGACCCGACCCGTCGTCACGTGAGTTACTGCCCCATTTTCCCTGTATTCTATTTCTTTATGCTTCATTATCAGTGTTAGGTATGAACGAGTTGATTTGGAGCGGTTCTAGAAGGAAATGAGACACTTAGTCTCTTTAAGGAAGGTTTATTTTGGAAAAGTCAACCAGACGTTGACTTATGTGTTAGAGGGCTCGGATATGAATTCCGATGATTTGGTTAGCTTCGGGGGATGATTTGTAACTTAGGAGTGTGATCGGAAGTGAGTTTGGAGGTTCGGAGTAGAATTAGGCTTGAATTGGCAAAGTTAGAATTTTGGCGATTTCCGGTCGATAGGTGAGATTTTGATCCGAGGGTCGGAATGGAATTCCGAGAGTTGCTGTAGCTTCGTTATGTGATTTGGGATGTGTGTGCAAAATTTCAGGTCATTCGGAGGTGATTTGGGTAGGTTTTTGATCGAATGCGTGTTTCGGAAGTTTTGGAAGAACTTAGGCTTGAATTCGATGAGAAATGATGGTTTTAGTGTTGTTTGAGGTGTTTTAATGATTGGAGGAAGTTTGAATAAGGCATTAGATCATGTTTGTGTTTTTGGTTGAGGTCCCGGGGGCCTCGGGGTGATTCCGGATAGCTAACGGGAAGTTTTGAACTTAGGAGATTACAGAACCTGTGCTGCTTCTGGTATTTTCGCTTCTGCGGAAATGGGACCGCAGAAGCGGTACCGCAGAAGCAAGTCAGGAGCCGCAGAAGCGACAGGTATCGCAGGTGCGGAGTTGCAGACCGCATCTGCGGAGTCGCAGATGCGACAGGAGGACCGCAGATGCGGAAGTTGAGCAGTTAAGGGGGGGGGGGGATTCGCAGAAGCGAGGATTTGTCCGCAGAAGCGGAAGTCGCAGGAGCGCATATTCAACCGTAGAAGCAGATATTTCCGCAGAAGCGGTGCATTAACCGCAAAAGCGGGAGTTGCAGATGAGGCCATGGAGCCGCAAATGTGGAAATGTCTGAGCGGTTTTATTAAATTTCATCTTCGCGAAATTTCATAAGGGTTCATAATTTTCACTTCGGACTTGGAGAAATTGGGCGAGTTGGAGGAGAGAAATCAAGGGACTTCATTGAGGTAAGAATTTCTAAACCTAAAACACGATTTTATGGTGCAAACACATGAAATTAGACTGAAAACTCAAGGAATTAAAGGTCAAAAATGATGGTTTAGGGCTTGAAACCTAAGAGAACAAAAATGGGAATTTGAGGGGTCATTTGGACTCTGATTTTGGTGTTCTTTATATGCATAGACTCGTGGCAAGATAAGGAATCCGTTGATGGTAAATTTTCTGACTTTCAAGAAGTGGGCCCGGGTTTTTGCTAATTTCGGGAATTTAACTATTTTTCAATTGTTTTCGATTGGGTATTGTCCCATTAGCATATTGTGACGTATTCGTCGTGGTTTTGGTCAGATTCGACGCACGGGGAGGTTAATTCGAAAGGCAAGGGCATAGCAAGCTAGGACTTTGGCCAGCTTGAGGTTAGTAATAAATGTAAATGCTGTGTTGAGGGTTTGAAACCCGAATTTGCACATTGTAGTGCTATGTGAGGTGACATGCACGCCGGATAACGGGCGTGGGGTAGAGCACCGTCGGGGATTGTGACTTGGTCCGTCCCGCTTAATAAAATTACTACCTAATTGATTGTAGTTTTGTGATATCCTTATAAAAATGGATTAATTGTCATAATTGGGCTTTGTGCCAACTACTTGAATCCTTCAGGGATTATTTTTACTGGTTTCTTACCATTTTTACATATAATTGAACTCAGTCCTAGTATTTGATACTGTTTTGTAAACTCAGCCATTTTTCTAAAAGTAGAAACTAAAGTAATATTTTTAAATAAAGTTTGGGCTGAATATTTTTATACTATTGTGCCGAAAGGCTTATGTGATTTTGGACTGAGTATGGGATCGGACTGCACGCCGCAGTGGTATGATATTGATCTTGATATGAGGCCGAGGGCCTGCTTGATGCCACGATATGACTTATTATTGCGCTTGGGCCGTAAGGGGCCCCTCCCGGAGTCTGCACACCCCCAGTGAGCGCTGTCGACGTTAAATAAATGGAGCGGGCTGCACGCCGCAGCGGGGTACTGGAGAGTACCGGTTTATGTGTTGCATTGCATATTTTAATTGTCATTTATTCTTTATCTGTAGTGGTATTATTATAATTGTCTTCGCTGTTTTTACTGTATTTATAGCTTTACCTTGTGTTCATTTGGGATTTCTTATCCTCAGACTTTATTTATATTATTACTTTCTGAGTTCGAAGTACTTACAATACTCCCTGCACCTTGTGTGCAGATCCAGGTACACCACAGGGTGAGTGAGGATTTGTTTAGCTGAGTAGCAGTATCCGGGTGTATCGAGGTAGCTGCAGGGCGTTCGCAGCCTTGATCTATCCCACTATCTTTATCCTTTTATTCGCATTTTTCCTAGACAGACTTGTGATAAGAGAATATTCTGTATTATAGGCTCATGTTCGTGACACCAGATTCTGTGGGTTGATTAGTATTTTTATTTTGGGGTCTCGAATGTTAGAAATTATTTCAGATATTCCGCATTTAATTTGGTATTTTAGTTGTGAATATTTATTTATCCTCTGTGATTAATCGGTCAAGGTTGTCTAAATGGTCGGGCTTTCCTAGCAGTGTGTTTGGCGCCATCACGACCGGGGTTGGGTCGTGACAAAGTGGTATCAGAGCCGAGGTTACTTGGTCTCGCGAGTCATGAGCCGGTTTAGTAGAGTCTCGTGGATCGGTACGGAGACGTCTGTACTTATCCTCGAGAGGCTGCAGAACCTTTAGGAAAATTTCACATTCTTGAATTCTTATCGTGCGTCCTTGATTCAGCTTGAAAAGTAACTTTTGAAATTCCTTCCACGTGTTCGTATGCGCGAACGAGCGCTCAGTATCAAATGTGCCTTGGTGGCTTGTGATTCCCCGATCGAGGGGCGAGATGTAATCTCTGTGAGTTTATGGTGGGCCAGTCTGGAGGACTTGAGGTTGGATCTTTGCCTATGGCTTGAGCACCGAGGTGCTGACTGTGTGAGCAAGTGTTTGAACCTATATGTTTGGTATTGTGCCTATTAGTGGAAGTAACAACTGGATAGCTATATGATGAGTATGTTAGTACTGCGAGATGTATCTACGTGACTTGGAAACGGTGAGGAAGGTCTACCGGATGATAGAAGAACTATTAGGTGTTTGAATTTCCATTGTGATTCGAGGTATAGCTCCGAGTTATGGGCGCGTGAAGAATCTTTTCATGTTTCCAGTTGAGAGTGAAGTATAAATTTTATGTTGCGGTATGAGTTCAGACTCAGGAAGACTAAGTGACTGCGTACAGTATAGAACGATGGAAAGTATACCAAAAATGGTAGTTGGAGGCAAAGCAGGTGGGTCATCTCCTGCGGAGTGATTTAAAGTTGTGTGATCATTATGTTATCTATTAGAGGATCTCATTTACAAGTGAAGAAAATGTGTAGACATCTAAATTGGATCGCCTAGAGAGTGGGCTTAACTGTTGCGTGAGTGAATGCGAGATTTGTCGAAGAGTTAAAAATTTCTAGATGATTTGTGTTTCCACAAGCTTATGAAGGATTGAGTTTAATCTCACTATGGTATTAAGGCAGCAATGGAGTATGTGCGTTATGAGTTGTTGGGAGTGTGTTGATCTATGGCTTCGAGCCAAGTTGGGGAGTTTGCTATTGATTAGCTAATTGTACGGTTATGTGCTATGTTGGTTCCGGTTTGAGGCATGCTGGAGAATCAGTTCGGGTTGCGGGAATTGAGCCGAGGATGTACTAGTGAAGCAAAATTTTGACAAAGGTTATATGGTGCTCCGTAGATGTGTGAGAATCACAGGATGTCTTAAGCTGTTGTTGGTAAAGAATGCTCGGTGCATGGAGTAGAAAGATGTTTGTTTGTATTGGGATGAGGTCATACCCTGCGGTGTCAGAGTGCTAATGAGGCACAGGTGGTTCTGTTCATTTGATCAGGCTAAATGCAGTTAAATAGAGTAAATGACTCTCCAGAATGGTACTAATGTGGTCGAGATTCTACATATGACAATTGGGTATCTTAAATTTGTATATGTGATTAGAAACTGAGTCTCCATTGGGAGAGATCAAATGTGTAATTTTTCTATATCAATTATGGGCTTCTATGTAGCACTATCAGGAAGGTGTAGGTAATGGCTCGGAATTCGTAGAATATTTTATGATGTTTGACTTGCGATGTAGCAGTTGGAAGGTACGAAATGGTTCGTGGGATGTGAGACAGCATGGTCTCGTGATTCAAAGTCACTCGGGATGGGTGCAGATGGATGGAGTTATATGTTGAATGCAGTTATCATTATTCCTAAGGAATCGGGGTAAGTCGAAAGAAGATGGATTGGTTAGCCATATATCTGATGGCAGATTGGTGGTAGAGATCAATTCCTTCAGCATGATCCAGTTACGCGTGTGATTTGTGGCGGTACAGGTGAGGCCTGTCGTCCATCGTAATTGATGTTATTCAAGAGTATTCCATTGTTATGGGCCTGTTACGTGTAGGCGGATCCCGAAAGGGTTATGGTGGGTTAGACCACTACTTAGAGATTGCATATTCTACGGTTATGAGAATTCACCTGTGTGTTGCTATGGTTCTCCTAAAATGTGTTAAGTGGAAAGTTTTATATGATGAAGTGTTGATCTAATAGTGGTTCCGAAGCTTTGATGAAAAGTGTGTCCTATCGTATGTTGGCATGTTGGGTGTAATGAGTGGTATGGTATTTGAAGTCAGGATAGAGGTAACAGCTCGGTATGGACAAGGATGTCATGAGCTCGGATGAGCAGGGAAGTAGTTTCGACGTTTAAGGTAAGTCGGTATTGTCTTCAGCGTTCCCTGAGAACAGTGTTTTGTGAAAAGGCTTTGCATCCTGGTTGATAATTCTTGATCGCTTTTCAGCGTTAGTGCGACCGATGGTTTGGAGGTACGACCCAGTTATCTGTAATGGTAGGTTGTGGGAGGGTGTTCCACAGGAAGAGTGTGTAAGTATTGCAGTTAGTCACTTGATTGATTGGAGACTTGAACCAAGTATGAAGGTTGTGTTAATATCGTTGAATTGAGAATATATGCCCGGAGGACACTCAGTCTATTGAGTTGTGGGCTACAGATGATTCCTCCGACTTTGATGGATGTTCCTATGTGTTACGAGTGGAAGATGAGTTGTTAGGGACCTTTGAAAGGTAATTAACTTAGTTCAGTGTGATCAGAATCGGCTTGAGGTCGATGGATGGATTCAAATGTGAATATGGGCTCTATGTCAGGCCAAATGGATTCATTTCAGTGATGCGCTCCTTATGGAGGAGTCAGGGTGTTATTTCGTTGTCAGATGTTTTATGCAGTGATACACTGCGCCGTGTAAGTTCTGAGACGGTTTGAGAAAATGCTTATGTGTTGAGGATCCACGTAGAAATGATGTTTATGAACAAAATGGCTCTCGATATTCAGATTGTATATCGCTTCTCAGTTGAGCTTGAATTTTGGTAGCTTATATCGCTATATGTCCCCTCAGGGACGGTATTATGCACTTAGCGTGCTTGTGACCGAAATTCGGTATTTTATATTAATGAGAAATTTAGCTCGATGTACACCTCCTTAGGTGAGTGTTATGTGTGGATCGGGTGGCACGCCGCCATGAGTGTGTTATTTGGATCGGGTTGCGCGCCGCAACAGTGTGTCATTGAGCATAGTTTCCTATATCCTATTTTTGTATACCTTACTTCCTATTTTCTAAGGAGAGCACGTATTAGTGCGTGAGCTAGGAAGTTCCTTCCAGAGTTCGTCTTCCTTTTAGTACCGCGATTTAATCGGTAGCCTATCAGCACCTTGTGGCATCAATGAGACTTTTGATTATGTACGGGGTGCCCTATTGCCTAAGCGGTTCGTATTGGATAAGGTCATGCAATGGGACGAAGTTAAGTGGAGGTATGATACTGCGAGTAGATTTGTGTGTTCTGTCTCTATGATAGGAGGCGGGCTCTCAGTTTTGTGTTGTGATAGTACTGGAAGGCTTGAAGTACAGCTCTTTCATTTGAGTCATTTTCATGATTTGGGTATGTTCGGACTGTTGCTTATTGGTGCACGTATTGTGCGAGTTGTGGCTTAGTCCTGTACTAATGTGTAATGTCACTAGAGTAGTGTGTTGATTAGATGAGATTGTTGGGATCTTTAATGAGTGCGAGCAGATTCGATTTCAGTATGTTGGAAGGATAATATCGAGCTTCGACTCAGAAATTTGATGTAGCATTTGCCAAAGGAGAAGTGGTTTCATGAATGGTTGATCTGAGAAATGGTGATGGTTTACTGCTTGTTTTAGTTATCAGTTGCAGTATATGTAAAAGTATTGGAAGGAAACTTTAGTTGTTAAGAGGTTTTCTACCGGTATTCGGGTGTTGTGGGCAACTACTGTGAATAGAAGTTATCGTTTCGAGTGTTTGGGTTATGTGGAATATCATATGATTGCACCTGAGGTTGCAGGTATGGGTTATTACAGCTGGTTCGGGCTTATTCTGAATATAGATGTGAGGTTCTGGTCTTGTGTATGATTTCGGAAAGTGGAATGTGGTTCTATGATTTATAGGCTGGACTGGATTGTGTAATTATAGTTAAAATGCGTTGTCGGACCTATGTGAGATAGGGTGACGTGGAATCACCCCCGGGTATATGCATGGAAGGGTTATTCAGCGATTGGTTGGCTTGAAGCATGGCTCTGGGTACGCTCGAGGACGAGCGTTTGTTTAAGTTGGGGAGGATGTGACGACCCGACCCGTCGTCACGTGAGTTACCGCCCCGTTTTCCCTGTATTCTATTTCTTTATGCTTCATTATCAGTGTTGGGTGTGAACGAGTTGATTTGGAGCGGATAGAAGGAAATGAGACACTTAGTCTCTTTAAGGAAGGTTTGTTTTGGAAAAGACAACCAGACGTTGACTTATGTGTTAGAGGGCTCGGATATGAATTTCGATGATTTGGTTAGCTTCGGGGGATGATTTGTGACTTAGGAGTGTGATCGGAAGTGAGTTTGGAGGTCCGGAGTAGAATTAGGCTTGAATTGGCAAAGTTAGAATTTTGCGATTTCCGGTCGATAGGTGAGATTTTGATCCGAGGATCGGAATGGAATTCCGAGAGTTGCTGTAGCTTCATTATGTGATTTGGGATGTGTGTGCAAAATTTCAGGTCATTCGGAGGTGATTTGGGTAGGTTTTTGATCGAATGCGTGTTTCGGAAGTTTTGGAAGAACTTAGGCTTGAATTCGATGAGAAATGATGGTTTTATTGTTGCTTGAGGTGTTTTAATGATTGGAGCAAGTTTGAATAAGGCATTGGATCATGTTTGTGTTTTTGGTTGAGGTCCCGGGGGCCTCGGGGTGATTTCGGATGGCTGAACTTAGGAGATTGCAGAACCTGTGCTGCTTCTGGTATTTTCGCTTCTGCGAAAATGGGACCGCAGAAGCGAGTCAGGAGCCGCAGAAGCGACAGGTATCGCAGGTGCGGAGTAGCAGACCGCATCTGCGGAGTCGCAGATGCGACAGGAGGACCGCAGATGCGGAAGTTGAGCAGTTAAGGGGGGGATTCGCAGAAGCGAGGATTTGTCCGCAGAAGCGGAAGTCGCAGGAGCACATATTCAACCGCAGAAGCGGATATTTCCGCAGAAGCGGTGCATTAACCGCAAAAGCGGGAGTCGCAGATGAGGCCATGGAGCCGCAACGGAAATGTCTGAGCGGTTTTATTAAATTTCATCTTCGCGAAATTTCATAAGGGTTCATAATTTTCACTTCGGACTTGGAGAAATTGGACGAGTTGGAGGAGAGAAATCAAGGGACTTCATTGAGGTAAGAATTTCTAAACCTAAAACACGATTCTATGGTGCAAACACATGAAATTAGACTGAAAACTCAAGGAATTAAAGGTCAAAAATGGTGGTTTAGGGCTTGAAACCTAAGAGAACAAAAATGGAAATTTGAGGGGTCATTTGGACTCCGATTTTGGTGTTCTTTATATGCATAGACTCGTGGCGAGATAAGATCCGTTGATGGTAAATTTTCTGACTTTCAAGAAGTGGGCCCGGGGCTCGGGTTTTGCTAATTTCGGGAATTTAACTATTTTTCGATTGTTTTCAATTGGGTATTGTCCCATTAGCATATTGTGACGTATTCGTTGTGGTTTTGGTCAGATTCGACGCACGAGGAGGTTAATTCGAAAGGCAAGGGCATAGCAAGCTAGGACTTTGGCCAGCTTGAGGTTAGTAATAAATGTAAANTAATTGTTTCGAACTTTAGACTTAGGGTTTTACCACCGAGGCTGGTTTGTTTCTCAGGGTCAATCAATACTTAAGGGGTTTTGAAATCATGTTATGTGTTTGTTCTGGGTAAGAACAAACACATAATACTATTTCAAGACCAACTTCGAGAATAGGAGAGTTCCGTAGTCTCCAAAATCAGTAAGTTCTTTCTTCTTGGTCTGTTTTTCTTCTTATTTTTGCGCATAACAATTTCGTTCAGAATTCGTAGGGTTCTAGTTTACTCTGTTCAAATTAATTCTCCTTTGTTTTGTTTAATGTTGTCCTGTTTTGATCCAGTATTTGCTTTCGATTAGATGATCCATGAATGTTTTTTTTTAGTCTCAATCCTGTTTGTTTGCTGTTAAGTATTTGCTCATTACCAGATTAATTAGTTTTGGCTTGTTCTTTTTGGAAACATAAGGAAAGATAATCGGATCCTTAGGTTAATGATTCAAATTGTTTGGATATAGCTGAGTCAATCTAGCAGGTTTTTTGTTTAACCATAGTTAGCCTTGACCAAGGTAATAGGACCAGGTTTAAAGTGGTATAGGCCAGTAATTATAGTACAATTAAAGGGTAGCTTGGGTATGGAAAAGGGTAGTTTTATTAGGAATAGTAGTTTTTAAAGTAGGGAAAGGGTAGTATAGGGATTGTAATAGGTGTAGGACTTTCTAGAATAGACTTTAGTATAATTTTCAATAAAATAGGTGTTGTTACTTGAGTAACAAGTTAAAAAATGAGGGACTGAAAACTAAATAAGAGAGGGACTAAAGAGAAAAACAAAAATCTGAAGAAAAGCTTTAGATTTTGCCTATAAAAGGCACACACATTGCCTTGTTGAGGAAGTTTTTGGGACCCTGAAAATTCCCTGAAGATTTTCGACTCTCTGACTCTTTAAAATTTTTCCTAAAATTGTATTTCTAAGATCTGAAAATTTCTCCCTTTAGATCAGATCATTAGTTCCTTAAAAATCCAAAAAAAATATACACAAAAACTCCAAAATACACTGTTCTATTGAAACTGCAGGATGATTTTGAATTCTAGATTTTGATTTGCATCATTTAACTTAGAGTTCGACTGCTGAAATTTGCTGGGTTGCCTGCTGTTCATTTTTACTGCTGGGTTCTAAGCTGAAATCGCTGTTNTTATATTATTACGTTTCTGAAGTTTCCGAAGTACTTACAATACTCCCTGCACCTTGTGTGCAGATCCAGGTCACCACAGGGTGAGTGAGGATTTGTTTAGCTGAGTAGCAGTATCCGGGAGTATCGAGGTAGCTGCAGGGCGTTCGCAGCCTTGATCTCTCCCATCTATCTTTATCCTTTTATTCGCATTTTTCCTAGACAGACTTGTGATAGGAGAATATTTTGTATTAGAGGCTCATGTTCGTGACACCAGATTCTGTGGGCTGATTAGTATTTTTATTTTGGGGTTTCGAATGTTAGAAATTATTTCAGAAATTTCGCATTTAATTTTGTATTTTAGTTGTGAATATTTATTTATCCTATGTGATTAATCGGTCAAGGTTGTCTAAATGGTCGGGCTTGCCTAGCAGTGTGTTGGGCGCCATCACGACCGGGGTTGGGTCGTGACACAATCAACGAACGACGGCAGCTCATGCTTGGCGCAATTGTCAATCAAGATGTGTATATCTGGCATGGGGGAAGTCGTCTTTCGGACTGGCCCGGTTGAGATCCCGATAGTCAACACAGACTCTGACCTTCCTGTCCTTCTTTGGTACTGGTACAATGTTGGCTAACCATGTCGGGTATTCAACTACCCTGAGAACCTTAGCTTTGACCTGTTTAGTGACTTCTTCCTTGATTTTCAAACTCATATCAGGCTTGAATTTTCTGAGCTTCTGCTTTATCGGCGGACATGTCGGATCAGTTGGCGGTTTTTGGGCCACAATAGACGTACTTAGACTCGTCATATCGTCATATGACCAGGCGAATATGTCCTCATATTCCCTTAGAAATTCTGTGTATTCCTTCTTTTCTGATGGCGACAAATGAACGCTGATTCGTGTTTCCTTGACATTTTCTGCATCTCCCAGGTTAATAATTTCTGTCTCGTCCAGGTTTGGCTTTGGCCTGTTCTCAAAATTCTCTACTTCTTTGACAATTTCCTCTGGTATATCATCTTCCTCTGAATCAATGTCCGTTTGTTGCGTTGTCTCATTGCATGTCACAGTTATTGGTTCATCAAGATAAGTAATAGTAATGCTGTATAGGTAAAGTAAGGAGGAAAATGATAATGAGTGTTGATTCATAAGAAAAGTCGAAATGCTTTGATAAATTTCATAACTTTTTTGAACATTGATGATCTTATTACGTGTATTCAAATGCGAAAAGAAAGTCATTTAGTAAATAAAAACAGTGCATGATGCTTGTATTGGCCTTGCTACCCCGTCGGGCTCTGGTTGTCCTGATTGTCCAATTGTTGAGATATGCCCCTCTGCTTAAGATGATCATGCCAGAGTGCACGAACTAACCTTTGGGGAGAGGAATAACAATAACAATAATAAAACAAAAAGGTAACCAAGTTAGTGAGGATCATAAAAAGTATTACAATATTTAAACACATAGTGCAGGAATGTAAAGCGTGTCCTAATTTGGGGACTTCGTTGTGCCTGAGGTGGGCCTAGAGACAAGTTGATTTGGAGAACTTTGAATGCTAAATGACTCATTTTATTGATAAAAAATAGATGAATCCCAAAATGACACTAAATAAGCAAGAAATAAAAATCACTAATGGCCATTGGCCTTATTACATTCGTAAAGCGAAAAATAAACTCCTATCTACTTGGTCCCAGAAGGACCTTCCCCAGATTCGGCATCTTTGGCTCCGTCGAACAGCTTCCCCAACTCGCGAAGTCCCAGCAATAGGTAGGCCATGGCTAGATGTCCACCTTCAGCCCCTTTAGCCTCTTGACTATCTTCAACCCTTTTGAGAAACGATTTTGGTCACTAGAGTGTAAATCTTTCCACCAGCTTAGCAATCGTGGGTGGATGTTGGTGACCATGCCGAATCTGGTACTTCGTGCCTTATTTTCTGCAAAACAGAAGGGTTAGGCCCTACCCCCACCAGACTCGACTATTTAATATCAACAATTAGCATGCAACATTTAGTTCTCCAAATAAATGCACAGAACGTGATGATGTTCGTTTGGGTTTAGGGAAACCCAGTGGACTTTTGGACAAGGCTATCTTAAAGGATCATTATGTGGACAACATAACTGACCCGGCTAGGTTTGGCCATGATGCATGCACAATTTGAACAAAGTAGGTTTCTATGGGGTTTTGTCGATGCCCCCTTTTTCCTTAAAGGCGAAATCGGGTTTACGACATTTGGGCGGACAACTCTATTCCCTTTGGGAATTTGGGTTTTGGAGATTGAAGAGTCACCACCTAATGATTAAGTGCATTAGGACACAAAAAGGGTTTTTTGAGTTGGAAAACCAGAGTTTGGGTAAGGGCTTGAAATTATCTCGAGGGGAAGGTGTTAGGCACCCCTCAAGATCCACTAGTGTGGTTCCCGGCCATGTTATAATTGTGACTTCAAGTACAAGTAACAAATAAGCGAATAAAGGCTCAAATATGACGGATTAAAATTTGCAGATAAGTTAAAGTTTGAAGAAAACAGAAAGGGCTCGAATTTTTTGAGGAAAAACAGCTTGAAAAATTCTAAAAAAATGACAGAATAAACAAATAAAGGGAAGGGAGTCCTAGGTTTACAAATAATATGGATCACATCAATGCAATACCCAGTAATCACTCCTCCAAAGAGGGGCTACACGTGGTATTAGCGCACCGGTCATCATATCCATATATACCCTTTCCCACCCCGTTTAGGTAGTAAAGCGCGGAATAGTATCGTTGCTTATTACATGCTATTATCCGTCCCAATCCTATCAGTCCCGGAGGCATTTGGGACTACTAATCCTAAGGGGAGGGAGTTGGGCTTTTCAGAGTTTAAAAGGATAAAAGTCTAAGGTGACAAACAAAACACATAAGCAATTAAGGGGGAAACAAGTAGCAGTTAAAGGCTCAAACAGGCCTCCTCATTTAAAGAAACATATCGTTTAGCACGACTTACAAATACTGGTTAGGTCTTTAATTAAAATTAACGTAGGAAGGATGGCTGATTTAGCACCTATTTTCAGATAAGAAGTCCGAATTAGACCTGCCTGCTGGTTGTAATTATTAAAGACTGGCAAAGTTGATTAATTACTAAAGGTTTGCCTAGATGAGGGCTGCAATCGAAGTATCTAACATTTGCAGAAGGCTTGCTGGTTTAAAGAAAGATTACTGATTTAAGAGACAACAAAATTTGCAGGTATTAAACGATATTCACTACTGATTTTAGACTTGTAAACTAGCTAGACGATTCAGATTCATTTAGTTATCCCTATAGGCATGCTTTCTAAGCATGATTGATTTAGGACGTTTGTAAGAGTGTAGGGATCCTATAGGCATGGTAGTTAGAGTGCATTTGTTATTTTTTAACCTATAGATTGTCTGCCTAAGGTGTGTATACAAAAGTGCAGAAAACTTATAGACATGATTTCTAATGCAAATGAATAGCTTACAGGCAGGATTTCTATATGCAGTAACGAATAACTTATACACAGGATTTCTATGTGCAATAATGAACAACTTATAGACAGGATTTCTATATGCAATAATAAACAACTTATAGGCATGATATCTATATGCAGATGAATGAACTTTGTAGGCATGATTTCTAGTGCAGTAATGAACAAATCGTGATTGCAGAAGTTGACCTAAAGCATGGTATCTACCCCATATGCATAAGGTAACCCATTCAAAAAGTAAGGGCGCCCCATACCTACTCCCTCAGTAAAGAAGAAGACATCTATCACATGAGAGTCCCTCCTCCGTTTTTTTACTATACGCCCCGTAGTTATTACAAATTATTACAACTGAATAATTCCAGAAAAAATGAATAAATAAAATACATCAGAAGTTAAATTTCCAACCAAGGAAAGCCTAATTCAGACTCCTAATCTGACATATGGAATTAACCAACTTCCAAGGACCAGATTTTCCAAAGCCTTTCTCTTATTTGGGATGTGTCAAAGATCCAAGGAGTTTCATGAACTCCAGGCAATGCTTGCACCCCAAATATCATTGTAGAAATATAGTGCAGTGTGGAAGGGCCAGCCCTCAAATGTCCAAGTTCAGAGGGAACTCAAGGTCCCAAGGCAAGGCTCATAGGAGGGGGGCAGAACTTAGAGACTAGGAGTAAAGGTAAGTGCAATAGAGGGGAATTAGGGAGGGCGATGGCAGGTTGGTGGTCATGCCCAGCAATTGGGATGCTGGCACACCCCTGACCAGCCTGTCAGCTTTAGAATTGGGGAGTTAAGACCTATTGAAGGTCAGGTTCAGCCCTGGACAACAATTTGGATGCTGCCAGGCTATACCTTAACTCAGCACACATAGGGGAATGGGGTATTGGGATTCATACTAGAAATAAGATACAAGAAAAGAGCAGGCAAAGGGGCATACTCAGCAAGGAGACATACTGGCACACCTTCCAGCCTACTTAAGGGTTAGGGGGTCAAAACTTAGGTCATGGACAACAATTCTTGCTGCCATGCCCTAAGTCCCCACTCACAAACATATAGGGGTAATGGGGTAGGGAGCAATTGTTCATAAGGAAGAGAAGCAGGCAATAGCATATAGGCACTTTAAATCAGATGTTACACTTACCAAAGGATAGAAAGTAAACATGGATACAAGGACTGTAAATAAACACATTGGGGTGATACTGAAATTAATTTTAGGACATACCAGTTTCAAAGAAGCAAGTAAAGAGAAGCAGTAGTCTTGTAAAAGCCAAAGTGCAGACAAGAAGCAAGAATGCTCTAAGTATAAGTTCAAGTAAGAGTGTGTGTGATTGTCCTCCATTCCCCCGTCTTGTGTTAAGGAGTCATGTATTTATAGTGTAGAAAGCAGGCAGGAACAAGGCAAGAAATAATTTTGAAAGCTGATTGCTAATCAATTGCACGAAAATCTCCCTTAATTAAGGGATTCAGATTCAAACGGGCATAACTAATTAAGAAAATAAATTAATCAAACTCTTTTCAAAGCAGTACAAGAGGGGTAAATACATACTCCCTCCGTTCCAGTTTATGTGAACCTATTTCCTTTTTGGTCCGTTCCAAAAAGAATGAACCCTTTCTAAATTTTGAAACAATTTAGCTTAAACTTACGATTCTGCCCTTAATGAGAAGCTTTTATAACCACACAAATACTCTGGGCCCCTTTTTGACTTGTTTAGGACCACAAATTCCAAAAGTCTTCATTTTTCCTTAAACTTCGTGCCCACTCAAATAGGTTCACATAAATTGGAACAGAGGGGGTAATAGTTATTTAAGGGCAGGGTTTTGACAATACACGGTTGTATAATTAAGGAAAGAGAATCAACTAACAGCCACGAAATCAGAAGTCCAAATACTTGGTGTGAGTGAACCCAATCAGAAAAGGGGAAGAAAAGGTTTTACTTAAGGAAAATCAGTAACACTCAATTAACCCCCAAAAAAAAGGATTCTGATTCAATCATAAGTTGGAAAGCCTTTTGAAGAAAGGTTCAACACACACATATAAAAGAACTGTCATGCTAATCAGAAGGGACTAGTATAGAAGAATTCAGATTCATAAACAAAGAGGTTCAAATTCAGTACATAGGTTCAAAATGAGTTTGAGAGAGTCCAGGGCTCCAAATAGAACCCTAGTCCAAACACAAGACCAAACTCGCCAAAAACCCCAAATCCTAGGGTTTTTAACTCGAATCAGACACAGATGAGAGAAGACAAATAACTGAATCAGGCTCAGAGGTCTCTTTCAGAGACTTATGAGAAAACGAACAGATACAATAACAAGTTCGAAGCAACAGAGTGAAGAAGTTGATTCGAAACATAGTGAGAGTAGAAGGAGCATGTTTTGAGAAAACTTGGAACTCAAACAAGTTCATAAGAGCAAAAGAGATAGTATAGCACTTAAGAGAACACTAGAAGAAACACGTTTAAAAGAACTCAAACAAAGGTCCAGTGAAAGGCAAACAAAGAATTAAAATTAGTAGAAAATTACAGTAGAAGAACATGCAAACATAAGAACATAGTAGAAGATCATGCAAGGTAGCAAAAGAAAACATAAGAACATAGCATAGACATATACACATAAAGAGAAGAAGAAAAAGAGTCAGAGAAACATTTTGAAACTTTCAGAAACCCTAAATCAAAGAGGAGTAATTTTTGAAAGAAAAATCGGGGAAAACGTTTTAAAATTCCAGTAAAGCACAGATATAAAACCGATCTAAGAAAACAATTAGAGAAACTTCGAATAGCCAGGGTTTCAGAGGAACCCTAGAATGAGAAAGGCTTGGAAAAGGTCCGATCTTTGTCGGATGAGTTAGAACCAGGCTTGAGAGGCTTTGGATATGCCGGAGCAAGGCCGGAAAGGCCATGGAACCTTGAGTCGACGGAGATCTGGGTGAAAACCTTCGAGGTCAGACCTCGAATCTTCAAGTACCAAGTGTATAAGAGCAAAGGGAGGTGAGTTTTAAAGCTCCCATGGCCTGGGAGGCCATGGATTCCGGTGGGCTTAAGGTAGATGACGGTGAGAGGGTGCTAGGGTTAGGGGAAGGTTCGAGAGAGTTTGAGAGATGAGAGGATTCAAAGGCGGCTGCCTGGTTGAAAAATGAGTTAGGGTTGGGGTGTTGGTAGATTAAAAAGGAATGGAGGGATCGTGGCCGTTGATCATTTTAATCAACGGCCTATATTTAATGGGGAGCCGGGCGAGTTGAATTAATTGGATCAGGGGCGGGTAATTGGAGAATTGGGCCGGTCCAATTGAGGTTGAAATTGGGTTAATTGGGGGGCTGATTTTAGGCTAAAATTGAAATGGAATAGGGCTAGTATTTAAATAGCCATTTTTCCCTTTTTATTTTTTTTAAAAATAAAGTAAAATGATTTCCGAAAACAAATTAAAGGTACTAAATTAATAAATAATATATAAATATTAAATTAAAAATACTGGAATCAATTTTATAATTATAAACATAATTAATTCTTAAAATAGGCTAATATTGCAATTATATGCAATTTAGCTTTAAAAAAAACTAATAAATTTGTAAAAAATGCGCAAAAATACCTTAGCTATATTTTGGGATAAATATGAGAATAAAAATAAATTAATCACCAAAATGATAATTTTGGGGATAAGTATTGGGTTTTCCCTTGATAAAATAGGGCAATAAATTGATTAAAAAATCTTTTGGAAATTAAGGAAAAATAAATAAACCGTGGGACATGCTCATATATGCATACATATACTATCTTTAAAGTATTCTGCATATAAAAATACATAGGGAAATATTGGGTATCAACAGCTGCCCCTCTTTACCCGGGAAGGATGAAAGAGTTGTCGGGTAAAGATATGATGGCCAATTTTGACCGAAGGAAACGATTTGAAAGGTTTTGACCGAGCTCTGGACCCTGAGCTGCCTACATATCCCTGGTCTTATAGGAATCAGGTCATATTTAGTTCGGGATCCATTGGCGGACTATTGCCGATGGAGATTTCGAGGGACGGACGCGATGTTCAGGTTGGGAAGGATGGTGGAAGTCTAGCAGGCAGCGGGAACTGGAGTGGGATTGCTCCTGCTGAGACGACCGTTGATAGCCGGTGTACCTGCAAATGAGCAATACCAACATATATTGTACATAAATTTAAACGTGATGCAGGTTCCCGTTGGACCATGAATGCTGTCTTTAGACAGGTAGGATGACGTCCTCAGACCATGACGTCCTGGGCCTTGAAGCGTATAATGGAGGATTCACAGGCTATGAAATGATGTTCTCAGGCTATGAGAATGGTGCCTCCGAACCATGATGCCTTTGAATAATGATATGCAAAAGATAAAGAAGGGATCCTCAGGCCATGGCATGACGTTCTTGGGCTATGAAAATGGTGCCTCTGAACGATGACGCCTTTGGACAATTTGGCGATCTTTCAGCCCATGAAGTGCAGGGTTTGGCGATCTTTCAGCAGATGCAAGACTTAAATGAAGTGGCGATATTTCATCCGTGCAAAAATGTGAATATAAATGGCGATCTTTCAGCCGATACAGGATGAAGTGGCGATATTTCAGTCAATGCGGAATTTAAATAAAGGTGGCATTATTTCAGCCATGGAGAGATTTAATAAGATGGCGATATTTCAGCCAATGGTAAGTGTGAAATATAAGTGGCGATCTTTCAGCCGATGCGAGATTTAAATGAAGTGGCGATATTTAAGCCGGTGCGAGATTTAATAAAGGTTGGCGATCTTTCAGCCACGCAAGATTTAAATAATGGTTGGCGATCTTTCAGCCATGCGTATGGAGGTAGAGCTTAACCTCGGAAGGCAGAATGGTAGCCTTATGCAATGCAGAGAAATGCAGATGGAGACAATGCTTAGTCTCGGAAGGCAGAAAGGTAGCCTTATGCAATGCAGAGAAATGCAGAGGGAGACAATGCTTAGTCTCGGAAGGCAGAAAGGTAGCCTTATGCAATGCAGGAGAATGCAGATGGAGACAATGCTTAGTCTCGAAAGGCAGAAAGGTAGCCTTATGCAATGCAGAGAAATGCAGATGGAGACAATGCTTAGTCTCGGAAGGCAGAAAGGTAGCCTTATGCAATGCAGCGAAATGCAGATGGAGACAATGCTTAGTCTCGGAAGGCAGAAAGGTAGCCTTATGCAATGCAGCAGATAAAGGTGAATAGTAACGAAAGCTCTTAGCTGATAGATGATAGCTGATAGTTGATTGCGTCGTTGTGGCTGTTGGGGGATGTCATGTGCGGATAGCACTTGTAAGTAAGCAGTGATTCTGAGAGTTGTATTCCTGAAAAAGTATGAGTATGTAATCGTATCTGATTATTTTATGTCTTGGGGTGCCTGATTCAAAGAAAAATCGCGAGTTTTGTAAAGGGGGAAGGTTAGTTCGTTCTCCCATGGACTTTGCTACTCCGCTCTTGCTTTCATTGGGGGTAGCGTCGCTAAACAAAGCAATTTTGATAGTAGCCATGCATGATTTAGTAAAGAATACTACATAATTAAAAATGATTTTCTTTAGATGAACCAACGACTGCGACGCAGTTCAAGACATTGCGACCTCTTTTGCTCCGGAATTTTGAGGGTCCTCCTCAAAATTCTGCCCCAGTTTACTGGTCTGGTCCTCCGATGGCTGCGTGCGATGACTGACTGAAAATCAACTTCGGAATTTTGAGGGTCTTCCTCAAAATTCTGCCCCAATTTCCAATATCGGGGGAAATGAAGATTTTATTGAATTGTGACCGAACCCATAAGGCTGCCTACGTATCCCCTCTTAAACGGGAATCAGGTCAGACGTAGTTCAAATTACATCATAAAGAAAATCATAAGTGCTACACATAGTATCGCTTGATTGCGTCTGAGTTGATTGGTTTTGGCCAGACTTTTCCATCCATTTATGTATGTATAAGGGCTCCTCCTGTCAGAACCCGATGAACCATGTATGGACCTTGCCAATTGGGAGAGAATTTCCCTTTGGCTTCATCTTGATGTGGAAAAATCTTCTTTAACACCAGCTGCCCCGGTGTGAACCGTCTTGGTTTGACTCTCTTGTTGAAAGCTCTGGACATTCTATTCTGATAAAGTTGACCATGACAAACTGCGTTTGTGAGCACGTGATTTTTGCCCTAAGCAAATTAATTCCAAAAGTTTCAAGTAATTGACTTCTTTATTATTTTACAATTTTTGTGAATTTTTGTTAAATTTTGGCGTTAATTGGTTGCATTTTTATTTCACGTAAAAATACAAAAAAATGTGCATTTGCATTTAGGGATTTAATATCACAATTTTGGTATTAATTAATTTTAAAACAAAATTCAAAGAAAATTGCAAAAAATAGTTTCTTTGCACTTTCAATTGTTAATTGTTGCATTTTTATCTTTAAATAGAGTTTTAAATAATTTTAGGAGTTTAAATAGTTTAATTAAGTCCTTGTTTTGTTTTAGCATTTTATAAAATCAGAAAAATAAATAAATACAGAAATACAAAAATACAAAAAAAATATATAAAATACAAAAGAAAGTAAATAAAATACAAGAAAAGCAAAAATGGCTGCCAAGAGTTGGGCCAAAATGGCTGAGCCCAAATAAAATAAACACCAACCCGTCCAAACCCAACCCATAGCACCCGGTCCAGTTCGGTTGTAACGAAACGACGCCGTTTCATTGGCGTTAGATCAGGACCGTCGAGGTTTGTTGATCGAACGGTCCTGAAGCCCACGACATTTAATATATAAATGTCCAAACACACCCCCCCTACCCCCAAAACCACTGTCTNTCTCAATCCTGTTTGTTTGCTGTTAAGTATTTGCTCATCACCAGATTAATTAGTTTTGGCTTGTTCTTTTGGAAACATAAGGAAAGATAATCGGATCCTTAGGTTAATGATTCAAATTGTTTGGATATAGCTGAGTCAATCTAGCAGGTTTTTTGTTTAACCATAGTTAGCCTTGACCAAGGTAATAGGACCAGGTTTAAAGTGGTATAGGCCAGTAATTATAGTACAATTAAAGGGTAGCTTGGGTATGGAAAAGGGTAGTTTTATTAGGAATAGTAGTTTTTAAAGTAGGGAAAGGGTAGTATAGGGATTGTAATAGGTGTAGGACTTTCTAGAATAGACTTTAGTATAGTTTTCAATAAAATAGGTGTTGTTACTTGAGTAACAAGTTAAAAAATGAGGGACTGAAAACTAAATAAGAGAGGGACTAAAGAGAAAAACAAAAATCTGAAGAAAAGCTTTAGATTTTGCCTATAAAAGGCACACACATTGCCTTGTTTAGGAAGTTTTTGGGACCCTGAAAATTCCCTGAAGATTTTCGACTCTCTGACTCTTTAAAATTTCCTAAAATTGTATTTCTAACATCTGAAAATTTCTCCCTTTAGATTAGATCATTAGTTCCTTAAAAATCCAAAAAAAATATACACAAAACTCCAAAATACACTGTTCTATTGAAACTGCAGGATGATTTTGAATTCTAGATTTTGATTTGCATCATTTAACTTAGAGTTCGACTGCTGAAATTTGCTGGGTTGCCTGCTGTTCTTTTTTACTGCTGGGTTCTAAGCTGAAATCGCTGTTGCTATCTCTTGCTGTAAAAAACCGTTGTCAATCACTCAAACTGTTGCTGACCTTCTTCTTCTCTTTGTTTCATTATAAACTCCAGGTATTTCCCCTAACTCAGGAGATCTGGAAATATGAGCGTATATTGCAAGCTGGAAATTGGAATAAAAACAAAGCATGTTGTATCGATTTTGCTGTTACTGATGTTTTTAGTGTAGTTCATTGTAGCTAATTAAGACTGGACTGTTTGGACTGTTAATTCATAGTGGATTGTTGATTTTCATTAACGTGGTATGATTGTATTTGGATGATTAGCTTAACTGTTAATGTTAGCAATAGTATACAGGTAGAAGTCGATTTAGATCTTCACTTGTAGTTAGTAATTCGACATTTGAATGGCTGTGAGCATTTAATTAATGACAGCAGTAGTATGAATTTGGACTTGATTAATGTTGAAAACCGAATTTGACTGGGTTGCATGCTCATAAATGTAAAAATCAGATTGACATTGCGATCAAATATGAATTTCATGCGTCTGAATTTGAAGTCAACCGCTTATTGTCCATGCCTAACGACTTAGATGTATAGTCCGGTGTTAATATAGATCGGAAAGATGTCCATGGAATCAAGCTGCTTGCATATGCTAATCTGAACCTTAGTTTTTTTTGGATAAAATTGCCACTAAATCTTGCCCTTGTCGCATTGGGCTTCAACGAACAGACCATGTGAATTTGTGTTTTAAGCCGTTGGATTCGATTCAGTCTCGATTTGGGCCCCTGAGCAGGCCCATTCGATTGATCTTTATCTGAGCCCCATTAAGATTCTCTGTTTAGACTTGGTTTAAAGACCTTAGTTTATAGCTCAATGGAGTATAAATTGGGCTTTCGAGTTAGGTAGCGGTTTTTAAATTAAAAGGTTTTACCTTTTTGTTTAAATCCGGACTTGAACTTGAAACCCGAATTTCATATTGCCAAGCCCTTTTAGAGACAACAATATAAATAAAGAATCTTAGTTCGCTTTGGATTGGCCTTAAAAAATAATTAAATGAGACGAGCCTCGCCAAACAAAACATATAAAATTGCGTGGCCCTCATTAAATACTAGGTTAAAATATTTTAGAAATCGGGTAAGCCATTTAGCAAATTTCCATGGTCTCCCGCAAAGTTAATAACACGTTAGTCGCTTTAGGAGCGTTCTCTAATAATATTACCTTCTTAAAGTCAGGTGTGCATTTCATGTGACCCAAATCCAAATCCCAAAACGTTGAATAAGAGGTGTTGAGGATCCGGGTGCATTTCATGTGACGTGATCCAAAAGCACGCTCTTAAACGGCGTTCACTTTCGTAAAAATAAATTATAAGCGGTAAATAATATTAAAACTGCACTATAGGTCCGAGCATGTATTTAAAACTAGATTTTAGCCATTTATAATAATTTAAGCGACCGTGCTAGAACCACGGGAGTCGGGGGTGCCTAACACCTTCCCTCGGGTCAACAGAATTCCTTATTCAGAATTTCTGGTTTGCAGACTCCAATTGGGAAGTCGAATTTTTCCTCGATTTGGGATTTAAATTAAATCGGTGCCTTGGGACACCAAAAGCCAATCCTTTCCCAAGTGGCGACTCTAAAAATAATAATAAATAAATAATCCCATTTCGAATAATGTCACTTTAAATGGAAAAACTCCCTTATACATTATCCTTCGGGGTAGGTGTGTAAAAAAGGAGGTGTGACAGCGTTCATTCTTTTTCCATCTATGAGGGCTAACTGCTCGTAGCGACTCTTTACCCATTCTCCATCTTCAAGTTCCGCTTCCTGTATGATTCTTAAGGAAGGAATTTCTACTTCGGCGGGAATGACTGCCTCTGTACCATAAACCAACATATAGGGGGTTGCCCCAGTTGATGTGCGGACTGTGGTTCGGTATTCCAATAAGGCAAATGATAACTTCTCATGCCACTGCTTATGCTTTTCTATCATCTTCCTTAGTATCTTCTTGATGTTCTTCTTGGCCGCTTCTACGGCTCCATTCATCTGAGGTCTGTAGGCTGTAGAATTCTTGTGTTTGATTTTGAATGTTTCACACATGGCTTTCATCAAGTCACTGTTGAGATTGGAACCATTATCAGTGATGATCGACTCTGGGATGCCGAATCGACAAACGATGCGGTCGCGGGCAAAATCTGCCACAACCTTCTTTGTTACTGCCTTATATGACACTGTTTCAACCCATTTAGTGAAATAATCAATGGCCACTAGAATGAACCTGTGCCCGTTTGATGCGGCAGGCTCGACAGGTCCGATGACATCCATTCCCCAAGCGGCGAACGACCATGGCGAGCTTGTTGCAGTGAGCTCGTTTGGAGGCACTTTTATCATGTCTGCGTGTATCTGACAGCGATGACATTTTTGGACGTATTGGATGCAGTCTATTTCCATAGTCATCCAAAAATATCCTGCTCGGAGTATTTTCTTTGCTAAGACAAAACCATTCATATGTGGAGCGTAGGTCCCTGCATGAACATCTTCTAATAACCTGGATGCTTCATTTGCTTTGACACACCTTAGCAATCCCAAATCGGGAGTCCTCCTATACAGTATTCCTCCGCTGTGAAAGAAGTGATTGGATAACCTTTGCAGTGTGCGCTTCTGAGTAGCGTTTGCATGTTTTGGATATTCCCTTGCTGTCAAATACCTTTTGATATCATGGAACCAAGGTTTTCCGTCTGCTTCTTCCTCGACATGAGCACAGTAGGCGGGTTGATCCTGGATTTTTACTGGGATGGGATCAATGAAGTTCTTATCCGGATGTTGAATCATGGATGATAGAATGGCCAATGCGTCGGCGAACTCATTCTGGACTCTGGGGACATGCTGGAATTCTGTCTTTGTAAACCTCCTCCTCAACTCCTGTACATGATGCAGATAAGGGAGTATCTTGGAGTTTTTGGTTGCCCATTCTTCTCGGACCTAATGTATAAGCAGGTCTGAGTCCCCAATCACTAGCAACTTCTGAACGTTCATGTCAAAGGCCAACTTGAGCCCTAAGATGTAGGCTTCATATTCGGCCATGTTGTTGGTGCACGGGAACCTGAGCTTGGCAGACGCCGGATAATGCTGACCGGTTTCTGATACTAGGACTGGTCCTATGCCCACTCCTTTGAAATTTGTTGCTCCGTCGAAAAACATTCTCCAACCATCATAGGATTCTGCAATATCTCCTCCTATGAAAGATACCTCTTCATCAGGAAAATACGTCTTTAGAGGCTCGTATTCTTCGTCCACGGGATTTTCGGCAGGATGATCTGCCAGTGCCTGCCCTTTGATTGCCTTCTGAGTCACGTAAACAAAGTCAAATTCACTCAATAGGATTTGCCACTTGGCTAGTTTGCCAGTGGGCATGGGCTTCTGAAAGATATATTTCAGCGGATCCATTCTTGATATGAGGTAAGTGGTATTGGCACTGAAATAATGCCTCAACTTTTGAGCTACCCAAGTCAAAGTACAACAGGTGCGTTCTAATATAGAGTAACGGGCCTCGTATGGAGTGAGCTTCTTGCTGAGGTAATAGATGGCTTGCTCCTTTCTCCCTGTTTCGTCGTGTTGCCCCAGAACACAACCGAATGCTCCATCCAATACTGCAAGGTAGAGCAACAGCGGTCTGCCCGGTTCGGGCGGAACCAGAACTGCCGGCGTTGATAGGTATTCCTTGATTCTGTCGAAGGCTTTTTGAAAATCATTGGTCCATTTAGTAGTGGCATCTTTCTTCAACATCTTAAAGATGGGCTCACAAATGACAGTGGATTGAGCTATGAACCGGCTGATGTAGTTGAGTCTCCCCAAGAAACTCATGACCTCTTTCTTATTCTTTGGCGGTGGCAATTCTTGAATGGACTTAACCTTTGATGGATCCAGCTCTATTCCTCGGCGACTCACAATGAACCCAAGTAACTTCACAGTAGGAACCCCGAATGTGCACTTGGCAGGATTCAGTTTCAGATTATACCTCCTCAGTCTGTTGAAGAATTTCCTCAAATCTCCCATGTGGTCGGTGGCTCTCTTGGATATGATGATGACTTCGTCTACATACACCTCGATCCCTTTGTGTATCATGTCATGGAAAATAGTAGTCATGGCCCTCATGTAGGTGGCCCCGGCATTCTTTAACCCGAACGACATCATCTTGTAACAATACATCCCCCATGGCGTGATAAAAGCTGTTTTCTCAGCGTCTTCCTCATCCATCCATATTTGATGATACCCAGCAAAACAATCGACAAATGACTGCAGCTCGTGCTTGGCGCAGTTGTCAATCAGAATGTGTATGTTTGGCAAGGGGAAGTCGTCTTTCAGACTAGCCCGATTGAGGTCCCGGTAGTCGACACAGACTCTGACCTTCCCGTCCTTCTTCGGCACTGGCACAATGTTGGCTAACCATGTTGGATACTCTACTACCCTGAGGACCTTGGCTTTGACCTGCTTGGTGACTTCTTCCTTGATTTTCAAACTCATGTCATGCTTGAACTTCCTGAGCTTCTGTTTTACTAGCGGACATGCTGGATCCGTTGGCAGTTTTTGAGCTACAATAGATGTGCTGAGACCAGTCATATCATCATACGACCAGGCGAATATGTCTTCATACCATTTTAGAAATTCCGTGTACTCTTCCTTTTCTGATGGTGACAGATGAACACTGATGCGCGTTTCTTTGACATTCTCTGTCTCCCCCAAGTTGATAACCTCATTTTCGTCCAAGTTAGACTTATGCCTATTCTCAAATTTCTTAACCTCTTTAACGACCTCTTCCAGTATATCATCCTCTTTTGAGTCTATATCCGTTTGTTACGTTGCCTCGTTGCAAGTCACAATCGTCGGTCATCAAGATAAGTAATAGTAATGCTGTGTAAAATAAAGTAAACGATAGAGAAAATAATAAGAGCGAGATTCATAAGAAACTGAAATGCTTTTGATAAATTTCATAATTGTTTTGAACATTGGAGCTATTATTTTAAAAAAAATGCGAAAAGAAAATCAACTAGCAGAAAATAGAGATGATACATGGTGCTTTGTTCAGCCTGGGTACCCCGAAGCTTTTCGGGCCCTGGTGGTTCTGATGGACCAATTGTTTCGGTGTGCTCCTCGGCTCACGGCTTGTATGGAAGGGCCTTCCTCCCCCTCCTCCTCGAAAACGACGCAATAGTCCATATTATCATCCTCCAAGAACAAGTTCCTCATTGCTGCTAATGCTTCCTCTTCTTCTGACCCATAAATGACTTCGGCTGGTTGGAAAGTCTACTCTAGACGGGGTATCGGATGTTCCAATGGATAGTAAGGACCGCGCCAGGGTGGCGACCATTCTTTGAATTCCTCCTAGGTGTACTCGTATCCCAAACCAAAAGTGGTACCATGCTTCTTCAGCTTGATAGGTTCGGTGATTCCCTGGAGGTTCCTGCCGAGTGCCTTGCCAGGTTCATATCCACTCCAATTCAGTATGCTTTCAATCCACCATTTATCTTTGTCCACGGCGTTGACTCGCTCAATATGATGGTAGGTTTCCCCACCTATCTTTCTCCTTCCTCCGATCGCTGGAATGGTTTGGCGACTGTATATGGTATTGCTACCGTCGCCGTGAATAATTACCTCTTGGTGATTCCACTCAAATTTCACCGCTTGGTATAGGGTTAATGCTACGGCTCCGGCGGCGTGAATCCAGGGCCGTCCCAACAAAATATTGTAGGACGCTGGGATGTCTATCACTTGAAAGTCGACATCGAACCAAGTTGGTCCCATCTGCAGACACAAACTGATTTCCCCAATGGTGGACCTTTGGGAGCCGTCGAAAGCTTTGACATTTATGGCTCCATCTTTGATCTCATGCAGGCTTTTCCCTAATGTTCGAAGAGTCACCAAGGGACAAATGTTGAGGCTGGACCCTCCATCAATCAAAGTCCTGGTGATGAAATAATCCTCGCATTGCACAGTGATATGCAACGCCTTGTTATGGCTCAACCCTTCAGGTGGCAGCTCATCTTCGTGGAAAGTAATTTTGTGACTTTCCAATACTTGCCCCACCATGTTTGCCATTTCTCCTCCAGTTATATCGCTGGGTACATATGCCTCACTCAGTATCTTCATCAAGGCGTTCTTATGTGCATCGGAGCTTTGTAGCAGAGCTAGGATGGAGATCTGTGCTGGCGTCTTGTTCAACTGATTGATGACTGAGTACTCCTTTGCTTGTATCTTCCTCCAGAGGTCATCGGGAGGAGTTTCGGTGGATCGTCCAGAGGCCTACTTACTTGATTCAACCAAATGTTCCGGAGTATAAACCCTGCCAGTTCGGGTCATACCCTGTGCTGTAATTGCTTCTCCAGATTTGGTTTTCCCTTTCCTTCTCGCCTCGACGGTGTAATCTCAAGGAATGGCCTTCGTATGGAATGGTGCTATGGCTGACATTGCTACAGGAATGGGTACCCTTGTTTTGGGAGGTAACACAACAACTTCAAATGGCACAGGTGCTTTCGGGGATCCAAACTCAACCTTAATTGGTCCAGGCGCCTTAGCGGAAGATGGTGCTTCAAGATCGAGCGATATGGATATGTTCCCTTCAGCATCCCTAGAAAGCTGGATCTGGACAACAATCAGATTAAGAGTGACGGTTGGTTTCTTTGGATAGTCACCCTCCGCAATCAATCCAATCGACCCTTTGGGGTCCCAATCATCTTCTATTTCTATCATATGAACGCCTCCCCCTTTGTGGTCAGGCAGAGGGTTGTTGCGGACGTTCGAAGCAGGCTCTTTTGCCATAATGATTTTGTTGTCAATCAAGGTCTGAATCTTGTCCTTTAGGGAGCGGCACTCATTAATAGTATGACCCTTCATGCCGGAATGGTATGCACAGGTTTTGTTCGGGTTGACCCATTGGGAAGGATTTTCTGGAGTTATGGCGGGGATAGGGGTGATGTAACCAGCGGCTTTAAGCCTTTCATACAGCTGGTTGATTGGTTCGGCAATAGCAGTGTACTGTTTGGGAGGTCTGCGGTCGAAGTTTGGCCGGGGTCTAGGGAAATTTTGGCGAGGCGATTGATAGTGAGCTTGTTGGGTATTGTAGGCTTGGTAGAGGTGTGCTGGTTGGGAGTATTTGGGTGATGTAGGCTGGTATGCAGGAGGTGGAGATGATTGGTAAGTAGGTGGTGGAGCTTGGTAGGAAGGTGAGGGTGCTTGGTTATTTGGGATAGGTTGATATGTGAGTGAAGGTAATGGGTAGGTTTGGTATTTGACCGGGGATTTTGTCCTCTGTGCAACCATTACGGCACTCACATCCCTTTTCTTGGATGTGCCACCAGACTGTAAAGCCTTGTTGGTAGCCTGCAATGCTTCGAAATTAGTGGCCATACCACTTTTGATACCTTCCTCGATCCTTTCCCCTAGCTTGATGATGTTGGAAAATTTCTGGCCTTCGATCAACATCAACCTCTCGTAGTACTGTGGGTCCTGAGCTCGGACGAAAAACCTGTTCATTTGTTCTTCTTCTAAGGCTGGCCTGACCTTAGCAGCTTCAGATCTCCAACGAGTAGCATACTCGCGGAATGTCTCCGTGGGTTTCTTCTTTAAATTCTGGATGTAGAACATGTCTGGAGCATTCTCTGTATTTAATCTGAATCTGTCCATAAAATCGGATGCCATGCCTACCCAATTTGTCCACTTCTTGGGGTCATGGCTAATGTACCAAGACAGAGCATCCCCTTTCAGACTTCTCATAAAGAGCTTCATGCGGATCTTTTCATCTCTCCCGACTCCGACCAACTTATCGCAGTATGTCCTCAAATGGACTCTGGGATCTCCTGTGCCATCAAACATTTCGAACATGGGAGGTTTGTACCCCTCCGAAAGTTCAACATCTGGCTGGATGCAAAGGTCCTCATAATTCAGCCCCTCGATACCTTTATTTCCTTCAACACCCTGGACTCGGCTAGTAAGTTTCTTGAGCTCTGCGGCCAGGTTCTTGATAAGAGGGTCTTTGTCATCTGACTCAGGTGTGCTTGAAATGGGTTGCGTGGGATGCAGCATAGTTTCCACATAAATGGGATTGTTGTGATGAGGGTAAGAATGGTCATTTGTAGAGTTTAGTGGTTCGGGGATGAGTAATGGGGTGTTACATGAAGTGTGGCATGTGTTGCAGTGGTGATGGGGAGCGGGTTGACTTTGTGTTTTCGGGATGTTTTGTGGGGGTGCGGGGTTTTGAGTGTTGGGAATGTTGACATCTGGGGTAGTGAGGGAAAATGACAAGCTGGCCAAATTCCGGACTTGGTCTAGTTCTTCCTGAAATTTCAATAACTTTTGTTCAAGCTGGGAGACACTTTCCTTGGAAACCTGAATACCCTAGGAAGTCTCTACCCTTTCAACCGAATTCTCCTTCCTGATGTTACCCAAGTCTTTCATTTTTCCTTTGTTCTTGTTTCTGATAGGACTTGGAGGAGGAGGAGGTGGAGGGCCCTTGGATCTTGTAGAGTATGATGATGCCAGAGTGCAACAGACTAACCATTGGGGAAGGGGAATAAAACAAAAAGTAAAACAAAAAGGTAACAAGTTAGCAAAGATTATGAGGAGAAAACGTTGCGATATTTAAACACATAGTGCAAGAATATAAATCGTGTCCTAATTTGGGTGCCTCGTTGTGCCCGAGGTAGGCCTAGCGACAAGTTGATTTGGAGAACTTATAATGCTAAATGCCTTATTTTATTGATAAAAATAAGACGAATCCCAAAAGGACACTAAAAAATATCAAAAAAAAATAAGATGTCACTAATGGTCGTGGGCCTTATTACATTAAAGCAAAAGAAAGACTCCTAACTACTTGGTCCCAGAAGGACCTTCCCCAGACTCGGCATCTTTAGCTCCATCGAACAGCTTCACCAGCTCACGCAGTCCCAACAACAAGTAAGCTCTAGCCAAGTGTCCCCGAAGCGAAACACTGATCTATCACTGTCCCAGAATAAGGTTGCAGCCTCTATGATTTTGTTGTCGGGCTGGATCTCCAAAAAGAGAAGGAAAATTCCCCAAATATTTGCGGACGAGAGCCTGGTCACTAGAGTGAAGGTCTTCCCACCAACTTAGCAACCTTGGGTGAATGTTGGTTACCATGCCGAATCTGGGGACTTCATGCCTCATTTTCTGCAAAACAAAGTGTTAGACCCTTACCCCGCCGGACTCGACTATTTAAAACATTAATTAGCATAAACGACATTTAGTTCTCCAAATAAATGCACAGAATATGCTGGTGTCCGTTTGGGTTCCAAGGAAACCCAGTGGACCTTGGACAAGGCTATCTTAAAGAGTCATTATGTGGACAGCATAACTGACTCGACTAGGTTTGACAGTGATACATGCACAGTTAAAACAGAGTAAGGTTTCTATGGGGTATTAGACAGGTACCCTTGAGCGGACAACTCAAGAGGGAAAGGCACGGAACCGTGGACTGCACCGCTGATCGACTGGTTTTACTACAAATACGCCTTTACCAAATTTAGGGGTAATAATATCGGAAGGGTGCAACCACTCATTATAAGCGTTGCTAAGGTATTTTGTTTGGCACGAGTGGAATATGATGTTGAATATGCAGTTACAATAGCCAAACAAGTTGTCACGTATTTGCACGTTCATAAAATAATAATTACAATAATTGCTCATGATTAGAATAATATTGAAAAAAAAGCGGTGAAAGCATTAAAGAAAAGAAAACAAAAAGCCAAGTCAGTTTCGAAGTAGAAGAGAGATAAAGACATTGAATAAGAGCAATAAAGGAGCAATAAAGTCACAAATAACATGCAATGGTAAAAGCCTAAAGAAATCCCCAGCAGAGTCGCATGCTGTCGATGCCCCCTTTTTCCTTAAAGGCGAAATCGGGTTTAGGACATTTGGGCGGACAACTCTATTCCCTTTGGGAATTTGGGTTTTGGAGGTTGAAGAGTCGCCACCTAATGATTAAGTGCATTAGAAAACTAAAAGGGTTTTTTGAGTTAGAAAACCAGAGTTTGGGTAAGGGCTTGAAATTATCTCGAGGGGAAGGTGTTAGGCACCCCTCAAGATCCACTAGTGTGGTTCCCGGCCATATTATAATTGTGACTTCAAGTACAAGTAACAAATAAGCGAATAAAGGCTCAAATATGACGGATTAAAATTTGCAGATAAGTTAAAGTTTGAAGAAAACAGAAAGGGCTCGAATTTTTTGAGGAAAAACAGCTTGAAAAATTCTAAAAAAAGTGACAGAATAAACAAATAAAGGGAAGAGAGTCCTAGGTTTACAAATAATATGGATCACATCAATGCAATACCCAGTAATCACTCCTCTAAAGAGGGGCTACACGTGGTATTAGCGCACCGGTCATCATATCCATATCTACCCTTTCCCACCCCGTATAGGTAGTAAAGCGCGGAATAGTATCGTTGCTTATTGCATGCTATTACCCGTCCCAATCCTATCAGTCCCGGAGGCATTTGGGACTACTAATCCTAAGGGGAGGGAGTTGGGCTTTTCAGAGTTTAAAAGGATAAAAGTCTAAGGCGACAAACAAAACACATAAACAATTAAGGGGGAAACAAGTAGCAGTTAAAGGCTCAAACAGGCCTCCTCATTTAAAGAAACAGATCGTTTAGCACGACTTACAAATACTGGTTAGGTCTTTAATTAAAGTTAATGTAGGAAGGATGGCTGATTTAGCACATATTTTCAGATAAGAAGTCCGAATTAGACCTGCCTGATGGTTGTAATTATTAAAGATTGGCAAAGTTGATTAATTACCTAAAGGTTTGCCTAGACGAGGCCTGCAATCGAAGTATCTAACATTTGCAGAAGGCATGCTGGTTTAAAGAAAGATTACTGATTTAAGAGACAACAAAATCTGCAGGTATTAAACGACATTCACTACTGATTTTAGACTTGTAAACGAGCTAGACGATTCAGATTCATTTAGTTATCCCTATAGGCATGCTTTCTAAGCGTGATTGATTTAGGACGTTCGTAAGAGTGTAGGGATCCTATAGACATGGTAGCTAGAGTGCATTTGTTATTTTTTAACCTATAGATTGTTTGCCTAAGGTGCGTATGCAAAATTGCAGAAAACTTTTAGACATGATTTCTAATGCAAATGAATATCTCACAGGCAGGATTTCTATATGCAGTAACGAATAACTTATAGGCAGGATTTCTATGTGCAATAATGAACAACTTATAGACAGGATTTCTATATGCAATAATGAACAACTTATAGGCATGATATCTATATGTAGATGAATGAACTTTGTAGGCATGATTTCTAGTGCAGTAATGAACAAATCGTGATTGCAGAAGTAGACCTAAAGCGTTGTATCTACCCCAAATGCATAACATGAGAGTCCCTCCCTTGTTTTTTTACTATACGCCCGTAGTTATTACAAATTATTACAACTGAATGATTCCAGAAAAAATGAATAAATAAAATACATCAGAAGTTAAAATTCTAACCAAGGAGAGCCTAATTCAAACTCCTAATCTGACATATGGAATAAACCAACTTCCAAGGACCAGATTTTCCAAAGCCTTTCTCTTATTTGGGATGTGTCAAAGTTCCAAGGAGTTTCATGAACTCCAGGCAATGCTTACACCCCAAATATCATTGTAGAAATATAGTGCAGTGTGGAAGGGCCAGCCCTCAAATGTCCAAGTTCAGAGGGAACTCAAGGTCCCAAGGCAAGGCTCATAGGAAGGGGGGGGGGAGGGGGGCAGAAATTAGAGACTAGGAGTAAATGTAAGTGCAATAGAGGGGAATTAGGGAGGGCGATGGCAGGTTGGTGGTCATGCCCAACAATTGGGATGCTGGCACACCCCTGACCAGCCTGTCAGCTTTAGAATTAGGGAGTTAAGACCTATTGAAGGTCAGGTTCAGCCCTGGACAGCAATTTGAATGATGCTAGGCTATACCTTAACTCATCACACATAGGGGAATGGGGTATTGGGATTCATACTAGAAACAAGATACAAGAAAAGAGCAGGCAAAGGGGCATGCCCAGCAAGGAGACATACTGGCACATCTTCCAGCCTACTTAAGGGTTAGGGGGTCAAAACTTAGGTCATGGACAACAATTCTTGCTGCCATGCCCTAAGACCCCACTCACAAACACATAGGGGTAATGGGGTAGGGAGCAATTGTTCATAAGGAAGAGAAGCAGGCAATAGCATATAGGCACTTTAAATCAGATGTTACACTTACCAAAGGATAGAAAGTAAACATGGATACAAGGACTGTAAATAAACACATTGGGGTGATACTGAAATTAATTTTAGGACATACCAGTTTCAAAGAAGCAAGTAAAGAGAAGCAGTAGTCTTGTGTTAAGGAGTCATGTATTTATAGTGTAGAAAGCCGGCAGAAACAAGGCAAGAAATAATTTTGAAAGCTGATTGCTAATCAATTACACAATAATCTCCCTTAATTAAGGGATACAGATTCAAACGGGCATAACTAATTAAGGAAATAAATTAATCAAACTCTTTTCAAAGCAGTACAAGAGGGGTAAATACATACTCCCTCCATTCCAGTTTATGTGAACCTATTTCCTTTTTGGTCCGTTCAAAAAAGAATGAACCCTTTCTAAATTTGGAAACAATTTAGCTTAAACTTACGATTCTGCCTTAATGAGAAGCTTTTATAACCACACAAATACTCTGGGCCCCATTTTGACTTGTTTAGGACCGCAAATTCCAAAAGTCTTCATTTTCCTTAAACTTCGTGTCAAGTCAAACAGGTTCACATAAATTGGAACAGAGGGGGTAATAGTTATTTAAGGGCAGGGTTTTGACAATACACGGTTGTATAATTAAGGAAAGAGAATCAATTAACAGCCACGAAATCAGAAGTCCAAATACTTGGTGTGAGTGAACCCAGTCAGAAAAGGCGAAGAAAAGGTTTTACTTAAGGAAAATCAGTAACACTCAATTAACCCCCCAAAAAAAGGATTCCGATTCAATCATAAGTTGGAAAGCCTTTTGAAGAAAGGTTCAACACACACATATAAAAGAACTGTCATGCTAATCAGAAGGGTCTAGTATAGAAGAATTCAGAGTCATAAACAAAGAGGTTCAAATTCAGTACATAGGTTCAAAATGATTTTGAGAGAGTCCAGGGCTCCAAATAGAACCCTAGTCCAAACACAAGACCAAACTCGCCAAAAACCCCAAATCCTAGGGTTTTCAACTCGAATCAGACACAGAAGAGAGAAGACAAATAACTGAACCAGGCTAGAGGTCTCTTTCAGAGACTTATGAGAAAACGAACAGATACAATAGCAAGTTCGAAGCAACAAAGTGAAGAAGTTGATTCGAAACATAGTGAGAGTAGAAGGAGCATGTTTTGAGAAAACTTGGAACTCAAACAAGTTCATAAGAGCAAAAGAGGTAGTATAGCACTTAAGAGAACAGTAGAAGAAACACGTTTAAAAGAACTCAAACAAAGGTCCAGTGAAAGGCAAACAAAGAATTAAAATTAGTAGAAAATTATAGTAGAAGAACATACAAACATAAGAACACAATAGAAGATCATGCAAGGTAGAAAAAGAAAACATAAGAACATAGCATAGACAGATACACATAAAGAGAAGAAGAAAAAGAGTCAGAGAAACATTTTGAAACTTTCAGAAACCCTAAATCAAAGAGGAATAATTTTTGAAAGAAAAATCGGGGAAAACGTTTCAAAATTCCAGGAAACCACAGATATAAAACCGATCTAAGAAAACAATTAGAGAAACCTCAAATAGCCAGGGTTTCAGAGGAACCCTAGAATGAGAAAGGCTTGGAAAATGTCTGATCTTTGTCGGATGAGTTAGAACCAGGATTGAGATGCTTTGGATATGCCGGAGCAAGGCCAGAAAGGCCATAGAACCTTGAATCGACGAAGATCTGGGTGAAAAACTTCGAGGTCAGACCTCGAATCTTCAAGTACCAAGTGTATAAGAGCAAATGGAGGTGAGTTTAAAAGCTCCCATGGCCTGGGAGGCCATGGATTAAGGTGGGCTTAAGGTAGAAAATGGTGAGAGGGTGCTAGGGTTAGGGGAAGGTTCGAGAGAGTTTGAGAGATGAGAGGATTCAAAGGCGGCTGCCTGGTTGAAAATGAGTTAGGGTTGGGGTGTTGGTAGATTAAAAAGGAATGGAGGGATCGTGGCCGTTGATCATTTTGATCAACAGCCTATATTTAATGGGGATCCGGGCGGGTTGAATTAATTGGATCAGGGGCGGGTAATTGGGGGAATTGGGCCGGTCCAATTGAGGTTGAAATTGGGTTAATTGGGGGGCTGATTTTAGGCTAAAATTGAAATGGAATAGGGCTAGTATTTAAATAGCCATTTTCCCCTTTTTATTTAAAAAAAATAGTAAAATTATTTCTGAAAACAAATTAAAGGTACTAAATTAATAAATATTATATAAATATTAAGTTAAAAATACTGAAATCAATTTTATAATTAATTCTTAAAATATGCTAATATTGCAATTATATGCAATTTAACTATTAGAAAATACTAATTTGTAAAAAATGTGCAAAAAAAAATACCTTAGCTTTATTTTGGGATGAGTATGAGAATAAAAAGTAAAT